>NC_140227.1:30948087-31113087 GCF_951802725.1 Rutilus rutilus | reverse complement strand
AGAGCAACAATTCTCAGGTCGAGAAGACGTGACCGAAATTAATAATGATCAGTGAGTCAGATGTTAATTCATTAACATCATCACCAAATGATTCAGCGAGTCATTAAACTAATTCAATTATAAATAACTGAATCACAATGCACTGCTCACACTGAGTGTTTGTCGTTGCATTCAATAAAGAGATCTAGAGATGTGTCTCTATCTGAATATAAAGTTGTGTTATCTTGTATTAGAACCGCTAACAGAACCAAATGTAAAACCATTTAATTCTGATTAAAAAAAAGAATCTTGCTCTTAACGCCACAATTTTTTCTTCTTTTCTTTAAAAAAAATGGTTTAATTAAAAGTGTAAGAGCAAGATCAACCAATGAGAGATGTTACCACTGTTACCATGGCAACCGGAAGAGGGATGTTTTGAGGCTAGACTCACTGGATCAGCTTGTTCGGTCGCTGTAATACATCGATTCACCTCTGAGCTGGTTTGGATCAAAGCTTAGAAAACTTGATTGACAATAATAGTTCACTCAAAAATAAATACTTTCCTTCAACCTCAGAGCACAAAAGGAGGCCTTTTCTGGCTATGACGATGGGAATGAAGTGTTTCGAGCTTCTTAAAAGCTTCAAACCATCTTCAGATTTTCTTCTGTTGTGTTCAGCGGAGAAAAGAGAGTCAGAAGGGATTGGATGAGTCAACGATGACGACTCTGTGATTCCTCTGGAGAAAAACACAGAACGCTGAAAACGGGCTGTGAACTGAAAGCGTCTGTTTCCAGGTTAAACCGGATCAGGTCTTCATAGGGAATCATGAGATCGGAGTATCTTTATCCTGTTAATAACCTGACAAGATGATGCTTTTGCTAACAGTCTAAAGCCCTATTCGGACGGGACTAGTTTAACATGGAGAGGTGGGGTGAAGTAATAATTACCAGAGCTTCTCTGTGATTTTAGTCCCGTCCGAATGTGCATCTCAGTAATCATCGCGGACAATGTCAGTAAAGATCACTGCGACTTTTACCTTCAGTAAAAAGGTCCGGAAAAATTACCTCAGGTAACACTAATCCCGTGTGAATAGACCCGCTGTAAATATGTACATAAATATTCCATCATTTCCTGTTTATAAGTAGTTTTCCGTGGTTTTTCAAGTATGGAGACGCTTGAAAAAGCATTCAGTCGCGTTCTAGACGCTGGGACGAGTCTGTGGCAAAACTCAAGTGTTTTACACACACCTTTCAGATCAGAGAGAAGATCGACAGCACTCGTTAGAGGCACGAAACATCTTTTAGCGTTAGATAAGTGCCTTTTACCAACACAATCCAATCTGAAGTTAATTAATACATCGTTCGACCAGACATAACTGTTTTATATATCTAAATATAGGTTATATGTGTTTGCGCATGTGATATCAGGAAGCAATGTAATACACACATGACGACAGGAGGGGGACAGCGATGCAAAAATCGAGATACTCTCCCACTTCTGCCAGTTTTACTGAGATCTCTTATCCCGTGCGAATTGGCCATTGATATTACAGACGTCCTGTGGTAAAATTACATTACTCCATCTACCCTTATAAAGTTAATACCAGCCGAATAGGGCTTTAGAAGTCTGATCAGAAACACACACCCGAGGGTCTGCTTTGATTTCACGGGGTCTGACTTGAGTGTGTAAGAGAAAGCCATTAAATCTAAAGCCAGCATCAGTGTAAGACGTTCCCTTAAGGAAGAGTCCGAGTCTGGCTGCATTTCTTTATTCATGCTCTTTGTATGTTTATTTATTTACACTGAACCCACTAACCTACTTGCAGTTGTAAAAAAGCAAAAAGATGTTTTACTTTAGCATCAAAAACAAGGGGAAACAAAGAGAAGGTGGAAGGAATAAGTAAAATGGGGTGAAATGAGAGTCTATGCCCAGATCTATTTGATTTTTACCACTGAAATTAGGTCAGAAACTAATGCATGATGGGGTTTTATTGTGGTAATTAGAATTGACTGTTACAATCAATAATGCATTGAATTTTCCTGCATCCCCAGTTTACACGTAAAAAAAAAGGGAAAAAAGGAGTTTCAAAAGTTTTCTTGGTAAAAAGAAAAAAAGTGATATAAATGTGGAGTATAACAAGTTAATAATACATTTTAAGATCACGTTACATGTATTATTAATATTGGTCTCAACATCTTCTATGAAGTTTAATCAGGGTTGTGAACAACTGAACACTAAAAGTTTTTGGTCCGTCTTATGAGCACAAATTCAATCGAAGTTCAATTCCTGACCATGTCCATGAAGAGGAAAATACAATTACAACAAAACAAAGGGAAAGAGGAGGAGAAGAAGGAAAAGACAAAAGAAACGGAAAGGAAAAGGAGGAGGAAAATAAATAATTTAATGAGAAAGTTAGCAGCAGCATCTGTGGTCTAAATATGTACAATTACATTAACCGTATTAAACTATAACAAAAGAACATAGAAAAATTAACATCCACATGTTTCCCATTTCATAAGTTGTTCATGAGCATCTGCTAAATGAAAGGGAAAAACTCCCTTTGAGGTCATTCGGGGGAAAACATCAACTGGACAAAAGAGTCTCTGTGTGTGTGTGTGTGTGTGTGTGTGTGTGTGTGTGTGTGTGTGTGTGTGTGTTGAGATTAAGAGGACAATCAAAAAGAAAGAGGAATGCACAGATTTCCACAGAAGGAATTGAAGACCAGGAACAAAATGAGAAACCAGGCTGTGTTTCTCAAACACACCATAAGCCTCAGTAGATCATGAAGAGCCATCAGTGCCAGTCTTCTGCGTTTGAGAAACACAGTCCAGACCGATGAGATAATTAAAGAGCCATCAGTACCAGTGGCTTCATCAAACTGAGATGATGTTCCTTCAATTCAATAAAAGCCCATGAGACCATGATTGAACATCACTGAGTTAACAAGACTCTGGACGGCTCGCTGCTGGTTATATTTGTGCCAAAGTCTGATAAAATAACCAAAATAATCATCCAACCAAACTCGTCTACATTCACACAGATATCAGACCGGTTTAATATAGTTGTGTTCGACCACAGTTCAGATAGTGTGGAGAGTGAGTGACAAACACATTCGACTAAAAAATCTTCTGAAATGTACCGAAGTCACCAGAGAGCAGAGTGATGTGTAAAACACCAACATGTCATGAACACCAGATATATCTGTTTACTAGTGTGTGCAGGACACGAGTTCATTTATGTAAGTGAGGAGAGCAAAATAAAGTAAACTATGACATATCATACACAAAAATTCCTCATACAGTGACTACCAGTAAAATTTATGCAAATTTGGGACCAAAAATGAGCTGATCATGTTTTACTGAAGTGTTTTGTCTTTAATTGCTAATGTTCTTTTTACACACAGACTGAACAAAATGAAGAATTGCTTGGTGATTGGTTGAGCTAAACTGGTATTATCTAATTGTGTAGTTAAATTTAACAGCTGACAGATATTCAACATAATTCCTCTGTGAGAGTCTAACAGAAGGACGGACAAAACCTGTGAAATATCGACTGATTTGATAACTCTGAGTTTGTCATTATTATGACCATTTTCTAAACTATAGCGAATAAACTGTGATAATGTGAGAAATGTTGAAGTTGTAAGCTGTAAGTGATCTTATTCATGTTTTTATGTTATTAAAAGTATTTCACAGCCATATAGTGAGACAAAACTCTATCTTGGTATTTGCAATCTGCTTCTATGGCTCGGGCAACACTCGGGCAACACTCGGGCAACACTCGGGCAACACTCGGGCAACACTCGGGCAACACTCGGGCAACACTCGGGCAACACTCGGGCAACACTCGGGCAACACTCGGGCAACACTCGGGCAACACTCGGGCAACACTCGGGCAACACTCGGGCAACACTCGGGCAACACTCGGGCAACACTCGGGCAACACTCGGGCAACACTCGGGGGTTGACTTTGGTTACCAGTTTAAGACAGCACTTTAAAAAAATCTGTAAAAATAGGGCACAATCTACTATATTAATGTGACGGAATTGTCCGTATTTAATTTTTATTTCAGTTGTTTAACCTGTATTTTGGAAATTTGAACTTTATTGCGTTGTGTTTTATGGTTAACGGAAACGTCAGTAAAATGACTGCATAATGTCCGGGTAATAAGCTGCCAGTTCTTTTTCTGTTAATTCTATGGATTTATTTTCCACAGTGAGTATTTGGTCTTGTATCTTGTTGGCATGTTTCATTCCCAGATGCAGGAGCAGCGTTTACTGTGAACCGAGCCGCTCTGAGACACTGCAAACGTCACCGATCACGTGTAAATGAACACCGTGATGCGCTTCAATCTGAAACATGCAGCGCATATAGGCTATCTATTTAATTCAATCGCAGCTAGATACTCACACTAAGCCATATCACGAGTTTGGTTTTGTTTAAATGAATCATGCATCCCTACAAGACAGGTTAATGCATTATTGCTAAAAATAAATGTATCTATAAAAAAAAGTTTACTTACAGAGCCAGACTGTTGTGTTCAATGTAGAGATAATTTGATCTGTTCAGTAAATGTCCTGCACAACTGCGCTTGTTAAAAACATGTTCAATCGAGTTATCACAGCATCACATGCCCGGTATGAAATCTAAAACATCTCTTGGCTCTTGTGCTGATGCATTGAAGTAATCGAGTTTGAACTTTAAACGTTTTAATTCTCTCAGTGCATTAAAGTACGTCTTCCTTCTGCAAGCAGGAAACATTTTCTCAACGACCCGCCAAAACTTGATAGCGTCTGCATTTTATTGGATTATCGATATCCCGAAGCGGTTCACGGCTGGTCATTTATCCGAGGCGTGTGGACAGACATCAAGTTGAATATCGGTCTTGATGGCCGTGACCTCAGCGGACCGTCTAGAAGTGTGAAGCGAGAGGAGTACCCTGAGGAGGCTTGCAGTTCCTCATCCAGATCTGCTGATGTCTAGATTTCTGACATGAAGTCAGTGCTGTCTTCACACACAAGGCCAGACTGAATTGAAGAGAAGCTCTAGAGGTACAGCATGGCGTAGAAACTAGGGGTGTAACGATTCTCTGTAAAAATACAAACTGTACCTTTCAGATTTACATTTATGCATTTGGAAGATGCTTTTATCCAAAGCGACTTGCATTGCATTTCAAGGTACACATTTACATTCTTATCAGTACTTGCTTTCCCTGGGAATCAACCCCATGACCTTGGCGTTGCAAGCGCCATCGCTCTACTGTTTGATCTACAGGAAAGCCAGTTCTGAATGTTAAGCTATGGAACTTAAAGGATGTTTTAATGGCGCAAAGACCTCTTATATGTCAAAAGATCAAGGCAAATTTGATTTCTCATGTCACAACCCCTTTAATGTATAAGGTAATGAGTCAATTATATCTTGACTTTTCAGTAGCTAAAACCGGAGAGCATTCACTTAGCAACGTCAAGGTCATGGGTTTGATTCCTATCATGCATGAACTGATAAAATGCATAACTTCAATGCAATCAAAGTCACTTTGGCTCAAAGTAGTCTAAAACGTAAAAACAACACCATTTACATCCAAAACAAACATGTTTTACCATGAACAGGAGTAGTAATACATGCAAAATTAGTGAAATGACCAACAGCAAAAGCCAAAATAATAAATCAATGGGACACATGGCTTCATTTTGCACAGCATATCAAAGTTGAGTGATTTGCATGCGTTTTTATTTCATTAATTATTTGCACTAAGCGCTGTTTTCCTCTATCAGATCAGACGTCTGTTTTTGGGTCACGACACGCGGTTGAGAACCGCTGCCGTAAACAACATGCATTCAGCATGACACAGCAGTGAGCTTTCAGCTGTTGCGTCTGACACACACACACACGCCACGACTGCCACGATCATGTGACCGAACACACTTATCTCAAGCGAACAGACCCTCTGCCATCTCAGACGCAGCAAAAACACCGACCCAGAGGAGGATAGTGACATATCTGAACTCTGATGATATTTGGGTTTAGTCCTTGTCAGAACGTTTGGACATTCATGCACAAAGCCTCAAATCAAAATGTCCAAGTCTAAAGTGATTTGCGGGTCACCTTATAAGATCCTGAGCCATATATACAGACTATAATATCAGGGATGTACTCCTTTAATTTGACCCAGTTACCCAATGCTTGGGTAACCTCCCAGAACACCCTGTACTAAAACCCCTCAGATCAACCTAACATGATGACACACAGATACATGACGTGCATGCTGATCTAACGTAGCACTCATCGTATAAGCCTCTGAGAAGCAGGTAAACACAGATCTGCTGGATAAGTTATTAATGATACAGAGTCAACTGTTATTATGAGCAGATGCTGAGAGACGAGACGCTCAACACAACACACACTCTTCCTCTGGCTCCTCGTTAGACACATC
Organism: Rutilus rutilus; assembly: GCF_951802725.1. Taxonomy (NCBI): domain Eukaryota; kingdom Metazoa; phylum Chordata; class Actinopteri; order Cypriniformes; family Leuciscidae; genus Rutilus; species Rutilus rutilus. The sequence continues at coordinate 31,106,675 of NC_140227.1, read as the reverse complement.
CGACTGAACCTCTCGCTACTGATCACTATTCAAACTTCCTTCTGGCCATGCCATGTCTCCATCCAACTATTTGTATGCAAATTTTGGGATATCCCATAAAAACACACTGGATGGAAACGCCATGATGCACAATAATTAAAATATGCATAAAAAATGTTTTGCATGATATTCAAACTTTCCTTCTGGCCACCAGTGAAACACATGCCATGTTTCCATCCAACTATGTTTATGCAAATTTTGGGATATCCCATAAAAACACACTGGATGGAAACGCCATGATGCACAATAATAAAAATATGCATAAAATTTTTTTGCATGATATTCAAACTTTCCTTCTGGCCACCAGTGAAACACATGCCATGTTTCCATCCAACTATGTTTATGCAAATTTTGGGATATCCCATAAAAACACACTGGATGGAAACGCCATGAACTATTTTAATGCAAATTTTGGGATATCCCATAAAAACACTAATGCACAATGACAATTGCAAATAATTGCACAAGTTTCGTCTTACACTCTGAGACGACAAACTTATTTATGATGGAGGATAAAAGAGTAGTCAGCTATTTTGAACTTCCTCTCAGATTTCCAGATGTTGTACTTTAACAAACTCCTCTTACAGTTTTGATCTGATCCTCTTCAAATGAAGGCCTTTGCGACGTTAAATTGCGAAGATCTTAAGTTTTCGTGGAAGGTTGTGCCCTTGGCTGCCTGACAAATGGAGATGTGCAAACCCAATTTCAGCCTTTGGGTGATGTATGCATCATCAGATAAGATCTATATTAATGTTGCTTGCAGTTCCGATGTTGCTAGGCAACCACAGACAGCCTGTAGTAACTCAGGCATACAATGTCCGATCTGCCCCAAACTTCACATGTTTCTGAGTCCTGTCCTGAACACATGACCATGACAATATTCAGTTATAGTAATAGTGCCACCTGCTGGTAGCAGGAAGTGTGGCAAATACAAATGCAAACACAAATCCAAACCTCACGTTTTATTAAAGTCCTGGCCTGAAGACAACAGGAAATGACTTGTTTTACACTGTGATTAACTCCTTATAGAAATTAAATCAGATCAACATATATGGTCAGTCTAATCTTAAGGCCTTAGCGGTGGTAAATTGTGAAGATCTTGAGTCTTCGCTGAAGGGTGTGTCCGTGGTGGCCTGACAAATTCTGATGTTTCACCATGAAAGAGGAAGCTGTTGTAACTCAGGCTTACGATGTCCGACCTGCCCCAAACTTCAGATGCTTGATAAGAGTCCTGTCCTGAACACATCTACATGACAATATTCAGTTATTGTAATAGCGCAACATGCTGGTAGCAGGAAGTGTGACAAATGACTTTGACATAGTCCTCTTATATCTACATAGTGCCCACCGTGCTCTGTTTTTTCCTAAAGCCGTCGGGTGGCGGTGGCACAGGTGCGAGGGCCCTTTTCATCGCTGCTTGCAGCTTTAATTATTATTATTATTATTATTATTATTATTATTATTATTATTATAATAAATATTACTTTATTTAAACGTCAAGTATGTAATTTGTGTAACACAGAACTAGATAAATAATGCCAGAAAATAACACCAGAGTTAAGACAATGTTGGGATCGCTCAAACAAACAGATTGCAGTTCAGTTTGCTGCCACTAGTGGCACATAAATGTGCTTCTGAGTGGAAAATGTTTTAAAGGGGTGGTATAATGCCCTTTTCACAAGATGTAAAATAAGTCTCTGATGTCCCCAGAGTGTGTGTGTGAAGTTTTAGCTCAAAATACCCTACATATATTTTTATATAGCATGTTAAAGTTGTCACTTTTTGAGGGGGAGCAAAAGAGCACCCTTTTTGAGTCTGTCCCTTTAAATGCAAATGAGCTGCTGCTCCCGGCACAGAGGGCGGAGCTTCAACAGCTCCTGTCCTTTTAACTCAGACAGACATGCACTGTAAATGTCAATGTTTATGTTCAAACCGGAGTCAGACAAAGATGGAGAGACTCAAGAAGAAGTGACAAAAGCTTCTTTTAAAAAGGGGTTCAATCTCACAAACTTGACCAGACCAGTCAGATCACAAGCTCTCGTTTACAGTCTGCCTTCAACTTAACGCTGTGAAGAACAAAACTGAAGCTGATTGAACATGACACCTGCATAACCTGTGTCTAAACGTACACCTGTGTGTGTGTGTGAGTGAGAGAGAGAGAGAGAGAGAGAGAGAGAGAGAGAGAGAGAGAGAGAGAGAGAGAGAGAGAGAGAGAGAGAGAGAGAGAGAGAGAGAGAGAGAATTAAACCCTGTAATCACATTATCCAAACACCCCAAAACATGTCAGTAGGGCTGTCGAAGTAAACCAGCACGTTCTACACGCTAATGTCCCTCAACTGTCAGTTATTTTTCTCAATTTCTTTCAGGCAATTAAATAAATCTTTTGGAACCACAAATCAAGTTTGCAAAGCGGGACTGAAGCAAATGTGCAAGACTTCAGTGGGCAATTCAAGACTCAACAACAGTTTTCAACAATCCCGTCTGGGATTTGAACCCAAAACGTATCAATTAGCAGCCGAGGTTTTAACCGATAAGCCAAGTACCCTGAGGTGAAGCCGGTCTCAGATGCAGCAGTGACGGAAGGAAACCGTCAAGACACGGACGGCTTACTCACATCAACTACTGACAGTGACAAAACACCTGCTTGGATTCACAGCAACACATTATTACTTGATCAAACTTTCTCAAATCCACGACAATAAAAGGGAAACCCTCACTGGAGATACAGATATAGAAAAATAATTATCCCTGTGTGTCCACAGAACTTCAAACAAACAAACAAATAAATAAAATGCAGCACCATCAGAAATAAAGATGACAATCATCAAACCTCTAAACTAGACCATATCCATCCAAAAAAAGTTTTATGTTAAAAACATAGTAAAAATGAATAAATATAGGGTATAGCACTGTGAAACAAACTATAGATGAGTGCAATTTAGTAGGTTATCTAAAAATAAAAATGTAAATATAGCCTAATAAACACTTTGCCAAATATAAAATTACAATAAATATGTAACACTGTTTTTGTATTTTTATTTATTTATTTTTGTATTTTAATAAAGTTCATGTTAAAAACATGCAGTTAAAATAAAAAAAAAATATACTTTAAAAAATAATAATGGAATAAATAAATACATAATTAATATAGGCCTAGAGCACTGTGAAGCAAACTATGGACGATTAGAAGTGTCTAAAAAAGTAGGCCTATATATAATAAAGACTTTACTAGTTGACAAATATAATGACAAGTAAATAGCCCTATTTAATAGTTGTTCTATTTTTATCTAATAAAGTTAATGTTAAAAACATGCAGTTAAAATGTAACTTTAATATATATATATATATATATATATATATATATACATATATATACATTAAATGCAGATTTTACTTTCACTGTTAATAAGCATTAAATAAACAATTAATTATGTTAAAAATTTTGAATATTTAATTTCACATTTTCAGGTGCAGGTGTTGCAGCTCATTTTCATACTCATAGCCTATATATCCAGATCTCTCTGTATGATTAATGTTCATTAAAGTCTTGAATGTTCACTCACATTATTTAATTAGCATTTCCAACACTTATTGCATATTTTTCCTATCACTGCTTTGCTTTTATTGATGCTGTATAAAGAAATCGCCCCAATACATTACGATGAATTGAAGTGAAATAACCTACATTATCTGAATATAAAGAGCTGTTTTAAATGCTTAAACGACGTTTAATGAAGGAACGTGATAAAATAAGCCAAACATAGACGCAGTCATTGATGTTTTTAATAATATCATGATCAACCCGCATGTTAAAGTAGGGCGTTTCTGACCGATTCACGGAATTAAATATATTGTTCACACAGAGAGAAACGCTATTAAACAAAAGAGAAATTGTCGTCCGGCATGAGCGAAGGCTGGTGGGGAATGTGCGTTACACAATATAGTTGTTTTGTGTGCAGCTTTGTCGAATCGGTAGATAAATAAAGACACATAATGTAACAAACACTAGACACAATGTCATGTAACGCGTCGCGTCAAAGTCGCGCGTGTGAATGAATGACGATCAGAATCACTGCGCCAAATATTCGCACATGATTCACAATAACGCAATGGAAATAATGTCTCCCGTTACCTGTCAATCCGAACGGATTTGAGGACTCTGTTGTCTCTGTTGACTCCTTTGCTCCAATGACAAGATCCCAAATAGAATAAATCCTTTTCCAAATCCACCGTGGAATAAATTAACTCTACAAGCGCGTTCAATAATATCCTCATCAGAATAAAAACACGCGCGCTTCTTGTTGTCTGAGGTTAAATTTCTCTTAACTTGTTTTTTGACACAGGTGCGGGTCGTGCTTGTTTTCTTTATGAGGATGCACGGACGGACGCTTCACGAATATAAATACCGGTTATTTGGAGGCTTAATATATTCAGCTGTGTGAAGCGACGTAGTGTGTGAGGGGCCGTTTTCAAAATGGCGGCCTCCGTGGCTACTTTTCAGCGTAAAAGTCCTCGTTAGGGCTCGCTGAAGGGTCATTTATATATATAAAAAAACCGGATTCCTCATAAACAAAACGTTTTACTCATGTAAGATTCAAGACTTGTATTTTTTTGGTACTTTGTTATGTATAAAATCTAGAAAAGCTGTTGGCTCTTCGTTAATGAAAAGAGATTTGCACTTTTAAGCTCATTGTGTGAGAGGTTGAGAGACTAACTAATCACATGGGGCCGGTTGCATAAACCGCTAAGACTAGTATTACTACAAGTTAGTCATCAGACTTTTCTGTTTATATCTTTTTTTAAGTCAGTTACATAAAAACGTAGATTGGCCTAATTTGATACTGAAAGTATATTGACTGACCCTTGACTTGCTAGTGAGTCATACTAAACCAATATGGCTATGTTTATGCAACGGCCCTTGATCGCAAGTGTCATTTAGAAATGTGATCTCACACTGACACCTGCTGGTGAAGAGAGGACTTGTAGGCTTGCTAAGAATTGTTTAAAGTCCCCCTGTGGTGAAAATCCAGCTTTTAATACTTTTCATGTCTATGTGGTGTTTTTAATATGCTTTAAGACAAACCATGTGGAAATTCATAAGTCGACACCATTGCTGAGTATTTTCTCTTTAAAACTGCAGTGAACCAAAGACAGTCGCGATTGTGAAATCGCTGGTGTTTTTTCTGATGTCACAAACTACCATGTAACCAATCAGATCAACATGTGTTTGTCAACGAGTGGATCTCTGAGCTGCTGTGAGTGAGTGGAGGCGGGGCTCATTTGCGTATTCATAGAACCACGCATACTAAATTAGGCAAGGGTGTAGAGTTACATTAAAGCTATTTTAAGGGATTAAAACATTTCAAGAAAAAAAAAAAAAAAAAAAACGTTTACATTTGTCATTTTGGTGATCAAAGATGAGTTTTAAGGGATACAATGATTGACTACAGGCATGGCTGGACTGGCCATTGGGCATACCGAGCATTTTCCCGGTGGGCCAACGTGCTTTTTGGGCCAATACATCTCATACTCATACATACTTTTTTTTTTTTTTTTAACGGCCCATAAAATTTGTACATCGGCGGCCCATTCGTTTTGTTTTGTTTTGGCGCTGGGTTTGTGCCGGTGTAATGCATTGGTCAAAAAAAGTCAGTTTAAGGTTTTTTTTTTTCTCTGACAGACCAGCCCATGAAACACGTAGATCAGCGGCCCATTGGCTCTTTTCTTGATTGACACTGGGCTGGCCCAATCACAACTTTAAACGAGTGAGCGAGCGAGCGTGCAGCAGTGTCAGTGTGTATCTGTCAAAATAGTCAGCGAGATGGAGAAGAAACGCAAGGAATGTGCAGAGAAATAGCGTGAAAAAACAGAACCAGGCCCTTAAAGCAGACACTGTAAACTGTGTCAAAATATATGTTTTCTGCCCTTCATCAGCTCCAGCGGCAGATGATGATAGTGAGGAGGATCAGGAGAGAGACGAGAAAGTGTAGAGCCTGAGGTAAGCAGAACTACTTTCAAAACAGGCTATGTCATGAGTGTATGAACCCATAACCCAGTTACAGATTATTTCCACATCTGCATAGTTGACGATTACCACAATTCACTAGAAATTTAATGAGAGGCGTTTGTAAACCATGTTTTCAGCCAAAATAAAAGCTTGATGCAGTTTGCATCAAAATAAAAGATCATGTGCTTATCTCTTTCAAGTATAGAAATTGGTACAACACTAATTATGAAAGTGTCCTTTATTTTTTAGTGCATTTGTTTTACAAAATATGGCTATTACTGTCACTGGATTAACATTATAACTATTATTATGTAGTAGGTGTAATGTAAATAGACACTGTAACTAAAAGAGGTTTGAATTTTTCTTTGTTTAATTTGCACACTGAATATGGGTTGGAGCTTTTAATTTTGAATTCTCAAAGTGCACCAGATTGATGAATTGACCCCCCTAGAAGGACCGATGTCCCACCACCATAGTTTTAACAAAAATCCTGTAAGAAACACTTGTATTGCTATGCCAATGCAGCTTATAGCTTGTTTCATCACTGTGTAGTATAGTTCAACTGTATTAATAAATGTCACATTTTTACTTATTTCATCTGTTAACTCTCACTCGTTCCTATACTCACTCATTACATGGCATTAGTGGTTTTAATGAATAGGAGTTGGTATGCATAAGGGCGTGCAAAAATGCCCGGGCCGATTTTTTGTCCCAGTCCAGCCCTAACTACAGGGGAACTTTAATTGTTAAAAAGAAAAATTATTCAAAGAGGAGCCACGAGATTGCCATCCTCCATAACTTTAACCAATCAAAAAAATCGATTGGGATTCGGGAACCTCTCTGATTGCTGGATCTTACATCGTGTCCTTGAGTCGTAATACACACAAAAACCTTTATTATTTACCTTTAGAGTGGCTAATGGAGTTTCCCCCGAAATCAGCCAGTAATCTCGAAAAATGCAAGCGCAAAAAACAAACAAAAAGAAAACCACAACATGATTTACCCCGTTTGCATCTGCAACTTTGCAAGGCATATACACACATTCTTCCTGTGAGTTGATGTCAATATTTAAGACTGTCCGATGACAGGAATCTGTTGCTAGACAAGAATAACTAGAATTCTTGAAGTCATGGGTGTCTGATTTTAAACATTTCTTCAAAATATCTCCTTCCGTGTTCAACAGAACAAAGAGACTCATACAGGTTGAGGGTGAGTAATGACTTTTAATGAGTTTAGAAATGAGTTTTTTTTTTTTTTTTAACTCTTTATTTATACAATTTTCAAAAAAAAAAAAAAAAACACTAACGTGACAAAACAATACAAACCAGAACAGCAGGGTGATATGTTACAAAGATTCCCTTTCACTCTTGGGACTTATAGATTGTCTATTTCTTCCATCTCAGCTCAAATTTAGCTGATTTCAGCCTTATAAAGTGAGTGATGTTTTCCATTGTGTAGAGTTCTTCCATTATCTCTTTCCATTGTGACAATGTTAAAGTGAGACTTTTCAACCAGTTCCTTGTAATAGTTTTTTTGCTGGCCATCAACATAACTTTGTAGAGATACATATCCTCAGATCGTATAACTTAATTGGAAAGTAAACCAAGGTACATAGATTGAAAGTCTGTGGGAAACGCGTAGCCCAAGACAACCCTTATTACAGTCGCAATGATTTCCCAGAAGGGTCTGACTTTGGGACAAGTCCAAAATACATGAGAATGACTGGCATTCATACTGCCACAGAGTCTCCAGCAATGCTGGGGGGTCTTGAGTTGCTTACTTTTGATACGAGGTGTAATGAAAAATCTAATAATGTTCTTCCAACCAAATTCCCTCCATTGTCTTGAACTGGTGGAAGTGTGTTGAAATAGACAAATAGAATGCCAATCATCCTCTGACACCTTGATTTGTAGTTCAGATTCCCACTTTTGTTTTATATACAGTGAATCAGTACCATTACAGTTTTGCAGACATTTATACAGTCTAGATACAATTTTTGAGGGTAATTTCTGGTATGCTCCCGACACCAATTCTACCAGTTCACAGCCCTCCTGTGAGAGGTAAGGCCTTATCTCTATATCATAAAAGTGCCGTAACTGGAGGTACCCAAACAGGTCGGAGTTGTTCAGGCCAAATTCCCTCTTTACTTCCTCAAATGATTTAAACACCGAACCTTTGGTTAGCAAACACACTGCAGTGATACCCTTATCAATCTACTTTCTAAATGTACTGTCAAATTGACCACTTCTAAAATTGGGAGAGAAAGAAGGCCATATCAAGGATTTACAATCACCTTCGAATTTGAATTTTTTTACAGTGTCCCACCAAAGCTTAATGGTTGTTTCAACTATGGGACTCCCCTCTTTTAACTGTGTACTAGTTTTATCACCCAGTCTTGATTGAGGTAGGGATGAAGGGATATAGTTAATTTCAATTTGTTTCCATTTGGAATAATACTTAGGTGAGCACCAATAGACAATATACCTCAATTGGGCAGCTAAGTAATATTCTTTAAAGTTTGGAAGGTTGAACCCCCCTTTCAATTTCGCCAACTGAAGCGTTTTAAATCTAATCCTTGGTTTTGCCCCTTTCCATACAAATCTACTCACTTGCTCATCCCAATTAGCAAACTGAGAGTCGGGTATTACAACTGGTAGAGATATAAATAAGTACAACAATCGGGGTAGCAGGTTCATCTGTATCACCTCTATCCTGGAATTAAAATCTAAAACTAGGTTTGTCCATTTTGTCAGATCCCTCTGTATTACCTCATTTATTTTACTATAATTGGCCTCGTATAATGTACTGAGTTCTCGCGTCAAATAAATCCCTAAATATTTAATTTGTTCTGAGTCCCATTTAAGTTTGTATTTTCCCCTAAATTGATCAGCTGGACTGTAATTAATACAGAGGACTTGAGTCTTGGTGATATTTAATTTGTAGCCTGATTTTTCTCCAAAATCTTTTAAGATGTTTAAAAGTTTGGGGAATGTTTGGTCAGGATTTTGTAGATATACTATTACGTCATCTGCAAAGAGACTTATTCTTTGTTCTTCATTGGACACCATTACTCCTTGGAGCTCTGATGTTTGTCGCATATATTGGGCCAGAGGCTCAATAAACAGGGCAAAGAGGGAGGGGCTTAAACAGCAGCCCTGCCTGCTTCCTCTGAAGGGCTCAAAGTTGTCAGTTAAATCGCCGTTTAATTTAATTCTTGACAACGGCTTATGATATAAGGCTTGTATACACTTAATATTAGAATCATTGAATCCCAGTCTTTTTAAAACAGCAAAAAGATAGTTCCAACTCACTCTATCAAAGGCCTTTTCGGCATCAAGGCTTACTAAGACTGTTGGAATATTTTGTTTTTTAACTTCATTAATTATGTGTAAGGAACGTCGTATGTTGTCTTGGGCTTGGCGCCCCTTAATGAATCCCGTCTGATCCTCGTCTATTAAATCAGGAAGAAAAGACTCTAATCTTTTGGCTATAATGGAGGTAAATATTTTATAATCAACATTTAGGGTGGAAATTGGTCGATATGATTCACAATATTCACAATTTTTCCCCTCTTTTAATATAACTGAGATAATAGCCTCCCTCCATGAAGGGGGACACTTTGCATATTTTAGAGTATAATTAAATGAGTCCAACAGTAAAGGAGTCAAGTCGTCTTTAAATACCTTATACCATTCATTGGGAAAACCATCACTCCCTGGACTTTTATTGCTTTTCAATCTACTTATTGCCTTATCAAGTTCTACTTTAGTAATAGGTCTAGATAACATCTCGGTCTGGGAAGTTCCTATGGAGGGTAGATCTAAATTTGACAAAAAATCTTCCATTTCGTTTTCGTCTACTTGGTCCGATTGGTCATACAAGATTTTATAATAGGATTGAAAGGTATCTTTAATTTTTCCTGGGTCATAATTTAACTCTCCAGTTGAATGATCTCTAATTTTATTAATTGAATTTCTCATTTGTTGTGATCTTAGACGTCTTGCCAATATTTTTGTCGCCTTCGGGCCTGATTCATAAAAGGTTTGTTTTATAAATCTCATTTTCTTTTCAATCTCTTCTTTTGCTAGTTCTGACAATTGATTTCTCAAATCTTTTATACTTTCAGCCAGCAGTACACTTTTATCTGAATGCTGCTTTATTTCTTGTTCTCTCAATTGTTCTTCTAATTTGGCCTGAGTTAGTCTTTTCATTTTATGCATATGTGCCGTTCTTGATATCAATTTGCCTCGCATAACAGCTTTTACAGTATCCCATAAAATTATTGATTCTATTTGATCATCCTTGTTATCAGAAATACAGTCTTGAATTTCTTTTCTCATTTCTTTCACCACCTTTTCATTATTGATGATGCTGACATTCATCCTCCATGTTGTTTTTCTAATTAGATTACTTAAATGAATGGTTAAATGGATAGCATTGTGATCTGAAATATCTGCTATTCCTACACTACAGTCTCTGACACAATGTCGATCAATAGTATTCATCAGGAAAAAATCAATCCGCGAGTGGACCTTATCAGCTGCTGAATAGTGAGTATAGTCTCTTTCTAGTGGGTGGAAAGTTCTCCACACATCGAACAGATCCGCCTCCTTTATTAGTTTTTTGAGATCTTTTGATTTATTACTAATATATCTTTTTTTGCTGGTTGAATCCTTAGTCTGGTTTAAAACAGAGTTCCAATCTCCTCCACAAATCAAAACTCCCTCACTGATGGAAGAAATCTTATCAAATAATAATTGAAAAAACTTCCGATCACCTTCTGGAGGTGCGTATACATTCACTAGAAAAACGATTGAATTGTCAATCCTGCCTTTAACAATCACAAATCTACCGTCCTTATCACAGTCTTCCTCAATCAAATCAAAGTTAACAGAATTAGATACAAGGGTGATAACTCCTCTCCTTCTGCTATTTTTATAAGCACTAGAGAAAGAATTTCTGTAGCCAAACTTTTTAAATTTATCATGTTCTTCTTTTGGCAAGTGAGTTTCTTGGAGGAAAATCACCTGTGCTTTATACCTTTTTAGTTTAGTTAGTAACCTGCTTCTTTTAATTGGATTGCCAAGGCCATTTACATTTATTGAGACAATTTTAAGTTCACCCAAGCCACTCATGTTTAATGAGCATAATGAAAGTAAACCCCGCAAACAAACATGAACTAAGAACAGTAACTTCAAAAACAATACAAACTGAACGATACCTGTGACTTCCATTCAGTGGGTAAACTGTCTGACCCACCATGGTCTTTCCATGTCCAATCATGGTTGGAAGGTCTAGGGCTAGATCTCCAAAAAAGGGAGGACCCTATGCAAGGGTTGAGAGGCGTAGGAATCACCTCCATCCTTAATGTCCAACGTTATAACGCCATCTACAGGTGCCACTCTACCTAGACAGTGAATGAGCGAAGTCTCAAAAGTTGAATTGTGATTATGAAAATGTCCATATCCTAGAAATCAGATTCCGCTTCTATGAAACTCCTTCAGCCTCACTTTTGCCCTTTGCGCTGTTGTAGATACATACTCCTTGGATGATTGGCCCACCTGCTGCCATCCGTCTAACTTTTGGAGCCAGATTTCCGCGTCTTCTTCCGTTGCAGCCGGCAACTCCACCTCGAGTCCTCGCCTCTGTAGCTCTAGCCCAGCTTCGCGTGCGGTGCAGTATACTTTAGCGCCGTCCTTCCAGTGAATACGCATATTTGTGTACGGCGTTTGAAAGCGAATGCCTTTCTCCTTCAGCACCTTTTTAATCTTTTGATACTCCTTCCTCTTTTGGACAACTTCTGATGCATAGTCGTGGTCAAAAAAGATGTTCCTGCCGTTTAATTGAATTGAATCTAAAATACATTATGCTATGATCTTTTCTAAGGTTATCTTTAGTTTAAATACTCAATTTACTTAACCTTTGTTTTCCAGAAAATTCTCTTGACTCATCACAAGCTGTTCTCATCTTTAGCCAGCACCATGTCTAACGACCTTCAGGAGTTAAAACTAGTTCAATATCAAACATGTTTCCCTGCCCATAAGGCAACCAACATCATGTTCCTTGTATAAATTAATATGTTTTGTAACTGTCTCCATAACAAATAATGACAATCACCTCACGATCTCAGCTGGCTCTTGAAAGCTCATTTCCATAAGCTCTTTATCTGTAAACTCAATCAGGGTGTTGTCCCCTGGCAGACACTTGTCACAATGAAAGACAAGTCATACAATTAAATGCGTTTTTCTGGCGAGTGGTCCAGAGGAACTTACATTTCTGGGTCAGACTGCCGTAACTTCTCACAGCTCATCTCCCCTCTCAATGATCTGCTGATGCTGGTGGCCTCTCTCAGTCAATCAGCGCCTCTCTCATACCCATCTCACATAAAACACCTCCATCAGGAGATGCCCAGTGTTTGTGGCGTGACCCCCTGCCTTAGGTTGTCCTCTGGCCAAAGAGGATCTTACCCGTCCCTGGGGTAATCACTTCGTACACACTGGTAACCGCTCTTTCCCATCACGAAATCAGTTTTCCTCAACAGAATCAGTTGTTTTCTGGAGCTTAGCACATTCAAGAGTCATCAGAGCCATTCGGACTGCAGTGTTCACACAGGGAGACAGGTTAAATAACCGCAGTATTTAATCACTTAAATTCATTAATCATCTTAAAGGTAGCAACTTAGATGCTTAGATTATAGTCAGCGAATTTAGATCACAACCGTACATTCAGTGTACTGTTACTTCTGTAGCCGGAGCCATCGGCCCTGTTTAATGGTGGAGGCTAATATCAGACAAAGAAGTGGTCCTAAAATAAACTAGTCAAAAATGTCACTTCTATCATTTAAGGTCTGCATTATTATTTTAAAGACTTCTTTTAAATCATTCAGTTTTATTTCTAAAACATTTACAAATTGTCCTCTAAATTGATCAAATCTGAACTGCCTGTAGCATGATTTGTTTTAGCTTTTCCATATCTATGATTTTCAACTGAAACACTGTGCTTTACACAGGCTCAGACAACAGCTTTCAGCTGACATTGAATGAGAGAGAGACTCTTGAGGCATTCAGGACTGGTACACTGCATTCTCATAAACCTTTAACTTCAGACTTTATCTACCATCTTTTTTAACTCTAGGCCATCTTAAGGCATCTTTTCCATAAATTACATGTATTGTAATTTAGACATTACAAATTTCCACTCACAATGAGTCTCTGTTGCACTGAAACTGTGGCAGTTTCAGTCACAGCACATGCCAGATTTAGATAAGCAAATTGTTTCAGCAAACCACAAGCTTATCTTTTAAAATCAACATTAACAAGCTGTTGTTTAATCAAATGCCTTTTTTACACATTTTACATTTAGCAACTGTTAATCCTGTAACACTGCTTCTGTTTATTTTATCTTAAAGAAATAATAATAATTATTCTAGTTCTTAATAACGTTTCAAATTTCATTAAAATTTTAGTTGTCAGGGTTTCAATTACCATAATTTAATACCCGACTTCAATGTTTTCTCTAGGAGTTTATCAATCTGCTTCTATGATTCATACTAACTTTTGAGGCTGCGCTCTCTGCCTGTGATAATTTTTTTTGATTATCATCATCAGCCATTGGAGCTGATGAAGGTCCTGCTGCTGCAGAAAACATATATATCTTATCTTGACACATTTTACAGCGTCTGCTTGAAGGGCCTGTATCTATTTTTCACGCTGTTTCTCTGCACATTCCTTGCATTTCTTCTCCATCTCTCAGACTATTTTGACAGATACACACTTGACACTGCACGCTCACTCAAAGCCCAGAGGGGGAGGTGTTTAAAGATGTGATTGGGCCAGCCCAGTGTCAATCAAGAAAACAACCAATGGGCCGCTGATCTACGCGTTTCATGGGCCGGTCTGTCAGTGGAAAAAAAAACTAACGCTTACTTTTTTTTTTGACCAATGCATTACACCGGCATTAACCCAGCGCCGTCAATTAAACAAAACAAAACGAATGGGCCGCCGATGTACGAGTTTTATGAGCCGTAAAAAAAAGATATATCGGCCCAAAAGCATGTCGGCCCACCGGGCATTTGCCCGGTATGCCAGATTACCAGTCCAGCCCTGCCTACCATTTACAGTTACAGTCATACAATGGGCATTTACAGTCACTGAATGACCCCGCTGAACGCAATAAAACACTCATGCCTACAGTCTTATCACTCTGATCTTTCTAACAGATCCACCCTACTTTACACCCCTGAAACAGTGTGTTCTATTCAGGAAATGCAAACAGAGCCACTGATAAGCAGTTCTCTGCATTTTCCCCCCACTGTCCCACTTATCTCTACTGTTTCACAGAAGCCACAAGATTCCCTAAATCTTGTTCTCAGTCTCTAAATTACACACAGCTATCCTAGATGCTTACACCTTCAACTCTTGTTACAAAAATATGGCAATCTATTCTTAAATACCCTTGTTTTAATAACATTAATAAAATAAAGCACATTCACATCATTATTATTGGCAGAACATTAATTTTCATAAGCAACACGGAAAATCACAAAGTTTCACAAAGTTTCAGATTAACTTTAGTCACACGTGTCTAGGGAAATTATCTCCAACCCATAATTTCCTTTATAAAACAATATATTTTCCTTAAATGGCTTAATATCAACAAAATATCCAATCTTTGGACATTTCTAATTTGGTATTATCATCAACAACACTGATTACAAAACAAGTATACATTTAACATCCAGAAGCTGGGTTGAACAAGCAAGCGCTGTTGTTATACCCCCAGCATAGCTGGACCCTTTAGGTTCAAAAGACAATGGTGGTCAAAATAAACATCATTTCAATAATTATTTTACCACTAAAATATAGAATTTTTCCCCGTTTTGCTTAATGAGACATTCCTTATCTTTTCCTACATGCCAGTTCCTTCTGCATCGACTCTGTTCTCTTTTATTTGCTTCTTTTCCATCCAACAATTCACTGTTTGTAAATTCTATCAATAAAAATATTCTATCTTTCCCTAAATGCTAATTCTTTCTGCATTTATTTTCGTTTTCTTCTATCTTCTTCTTCAGTTCAACAAACTACTGTCTGTTCACAGTTTTACACTCATGAACAAACTACAACAACCCTTTTGTTAAACAATTATCCGTTTCTCAATTTCTTGCATGCTTTTCTGGCCGTATTTTTTTCCATTTGACCGAAAACTGGTGTATAAAATGATCTGGTTTAGGCCTACTGTTAGATGACCCCATATTGGCTGAATCTCCTCTCTTGGATTTTTACTTTTGACGCGCGTCTTACTAATCTGTCAAACGTCTTCAACAGATCTGACTTTTTAACCCAAAATCGGACAGGTTTTAGCAAATATGCTTCCTGTAATTAAGGTTTTACTCAAAATCTTTCCGTGAGCACTTTCTAGCGCCTGATTAATTCTGGTTCACCTTATTAATCAGTGTGGCTCTTCTGTCCGTGTGGCTCTTCCGTCCACGTGTGGCTCTTCCGTCCGTGTGGCTCTTCCGTCCACGTGTGGCTCTTCCGTCCGTGTGGCTCTTCCGTCCACTTACGAGCTAGTTTTCGGCATCCATCGAAAAACCTTCTCTGCCCGTACCAAAGTTCCAGCCACTATGGTTCACTTACAGTTATATCAGATTACACCACACAAAATAAAATAATTTAACTGTCTCTTCCCCGAGATGCTTTTACTGCCACCGAGTTCTTTCTGATTCCAGTGGGTTCCTCCTGGCCCTGATAGCAGCTTTGGCTCTTCTCTCTCAATTCGGCGAGGTAAGACTAAAGCCTTTTGTGCTTTAGGGTGATCAGTCCGTCAATCCGCTTTCTCAGGACCAGAAGAAACCTCATGGAATCCGACTTCTGACACCAATTGTTGAGGCAAAAACAATAACTAACAAAACAGCATCAGGCATAAGAGACATCAGGATTCAAATTGTTCTTAAAAGATATTTTAATTCCTGCAAGAATGTTCCCAGTCCATCTACAGTCCAGCTGCAGGCGGAGTGAGACCCAGAGCAGAGGTTGGCCAGCATTTTTATAGTGTTCTTTTCAAAGCTATCTCTTGTCACCCACCCCAAACACAAAATACAGCCAAAGAACGCATGGCATTCCTTTGTTAAATCATTGAAAATAAAATACAAAGAAAAGATACATTTTTCCATAACAACTGTCACAGAAAGGAAAGCACAGGATTGTGGGATATCAAAGGCAGCGAAGGATACATCTATGCTGCCTTCAAAAACCGATCAGATGAAGGAATCTCAGAAGACGAGAATTTAAACATGATTTAGCCCGTTTGCATCTTCAAGGTGTATACACACATTCTTCCTGTGAGTTGACGTCAATCTTTATGACTGTCAGACGACACGAGAATGTCGATATACACGAATAACTAGAAATGTTGAAGTCAATGGGTGTTTGATTACCAACATTCTTTAAAATATCTTTTTCTGTGTAAACCAGAACATACAGGTTCAAGAACTCGTACAGGAAACAACTTGAGGGTAAGAAATTACAACATTTGTATTTTTGGGTGAGCCATCCTTAAAAAAAAGAAGACCAACAAAATTACTAAAACATTAATTCAATTTAAAATGAAAAATATAAAAATAAAAATGTAAAAATATTAATTAAACCTATAATAGGATCTTACTAAAATAACTCTAGCATCACGCAAACTTTCCATATTGACATCTGTCTAATTTGATGAGCTTCTACCGAATGGCAGATGAATTTGCAGCAGAATACCGAATATATTTGATTAAACATGATTTTGGACATTAAAAGATAGGAAATCTTTTCTCACTTTCATCAAAGGTGCATGTTTTGCTATACTATTCTCGATTAAAGTAATTGCATTTTTTTCTGATTTAATTACATTTTTTACTTCATGGTTAAAACACATTTTTAAGCTTGATCAACCAGTTATTACTGTAATGTTCAGTAAAGATGAAGCAATGATTACACTGAATCTCCACTGTCTGAACCTCCTCAATAAGCTGTAAATCACCTCCCATTAGAGTCCTTTAAAACTCCATCACCATCAGAGGACGAGGTTCATGAAAAAACAAGACGGCAGATTCACCAGCAAGAAACCAAAGAGATCACGAGTACAAGAGAAGACATGTACAATCAAGGACCAACAATCGGGACAATAAACCCCTCATTGAGTGACTTTCCAGATGAGAAGAATCCATCACAGCCCAGGATGGGTCCGCCTGTGCCAGGCATGCCTATATATCCACAAGGTCCAATTCACACCGGGGTCACGGTTCAGCCCACTGTCTTCATGACCTCCACACCAGCGCCTGTTAATTTGCCGGATTACTTGTGCTACTCCATCTTTACTCTGCTGTGTTGTTGTTTCCCACTGGGAATCGCTGCCGTCATCTTCTCTATCTCTGTAAGTATTTGCTCTCACTTCATATATAGCTTGGGATACACACTGTAAAAAATGTACTGTAGAATTTACTGGCAAAAAAGTTGCCAATAAAGTCCTTTAAAAATGTTGGAAATTGCTGTCAAATTGATTACAGTATAATACTGTAAAGCATTTTACAGTTAAGCGAAATGAAATTTCTAAACTAAAGTTGCCAATAAAATCCTGTAAATACCCCCAAAATCCAGGAGGATGTTTTAATAGCTTAACATTTAAAAAGCATTTTTTTTTTTTTTTTTTTTTACAGTAGACTGTAATATATTGACTTAAATGCATTAGGATAAACACTATCTGAATATATTTACAAATGGATAAAAACCATGTCAAGGGTGTTGCAAGTTAAAGGGATAGTTCACCCAATACTTCTGTCATCATTTGCTCTTTCATGTTGTTCATGTTGTTCCAAAGAAGATATTTTGAAGAAAGTTGGGAATCAGACAGCTGACTTCCATAGTATGGGGAAAAAAAAAATACTGTATACTATGGATACTATGGAAGTCAATGGGTGAACGATCATCCCTTTAAAGACTTTCTTTGTCTGACAGAAAGTTTAATATATATATATATATATATATATATATATATATATATAGCTTGAGATAATGCACTTTTACACAATATAACACTTTATAGAATGTGATGACAAAAGGTTTTATTGAGTTGATCTTCTTTGTGAACATATTGTGATGCAGTGATATTTGCATAAACTCTAATTACATTAATGACTAATCAAATGCCGGGAAACCTTACGGTCATGTTGCAAATTAAACTTTAAACTTCCTGCAATGATGTCATCAGGGATGAGTTATGAAACCCGGTCCCAGGGCTAAATTATGAAATATGCAGTAACGCCACGTTTACACAGAAAAAATGTGCTTTTCACTTCTCCCATAGTGTATGATTGCAGAAAAAATATATATGTTTGTACTAAACATTGATGGAGCAACATATTTTGTGTGAAAATAAATCACAAAAGTGGTTTATTTTGTTTAAAAAACTTATGAATGAATGAGGTGGCGAGACACACACGTTTTTAATAATGTCTAAATTAATACTTGTTAAAAACAATCACTTTAGCAAAGTGTGCACCTTTTTCTGTTTATTTTGATAAAACAATTCATTTTTGTTCAATAAATATACTGTCATTAAAATATGTTAATATAAAAATATATTTAAAAAATACATTAAAAAGTAAAGATTCTCAAAGCATTGAATGAGATCCCATAATGATTAAATATAGATTTACAGTTGTAACATTAAATCATATTTTATTATATTATAGTATCTTACATATATATATAATTATAATTTTTTTTTTTAAATATGATGGTTTCATTATGAATATGGTGATTAGCTCTCAGATGGACACCCAACTTAATATTGCTATGATATTTCCCATCTGAATCTAACCATATCATTATGGAAAAGTTAGTCAGCTGTTTATTATCATGTTAATTATTGGTTAATTAGACGCAGCAGGGGCGCCTTTTACCCCAAATACTATACTTTACATATTCATCCGCTATTGAAAAACTGTTGCTTTAATTATCTTGAACAAAACTGAAAATCACTAAGAAGACCTTTGTCTCAAAATCAATAATCAAAGTCAATCATTTTAGTGATTATCATTTGCTACTTAAATCTACAACATTTTAACATATTAGATCAAATTAGTTTAGAATGGAGTCAAGGATCAGACAAATTTCCACGTGCATCTCGAAAAGCGGATGTTTTGGAAAGTGATGTTGCAAGTTTTTGTGCCATCTAGTGGTTTAGAGGAAAATAAACTCAAAGTAGTCTTTTACCGCGGTGCGCCTTTAGCCCCGTTGTCTCCTGCTCCGTTTGCAGTGCGCATCTGATCAGCGGCTGCCCTACCACAAACACAACATTTATTCATTATTCTCATTATCTCTAGATGTCATAGTCATCTCATCAGACAGCTGGATTCTCCTTTTACACCAGAGATTACAGCATAATTAGGGTTACTGCTCTGGATAACTTTGGATTTGCATTTGGAGGCATCAAAAGCAATGGCATTACAGAATGAAAAATGCAGATTTTTTTGTATGAAATAAAACATGCATTGACGGTTTGATTGTTTTTTTGCAGACTCGAAATGCTAACATGGCTGGACAGCAAGATTTAGCAACCAAGTCCTCCAGAACGACATTGATCCTGAACCATTTCGCTCTCGGCATCGGCCTCGCTGCCCTCGCAATCTACATACTGATCATCCTCCTCTCACTGCACAATAATGGCTTTTTTTAATGCTGTATTCTGCTTCACATGCAGCTAATCATTATTTTACCAAATAAATGACAAATCACAAGTGGTGTGCGTTTTTTATTTTGTTTTAAATTATTTGCATTTAAATGTATTCAATGTATTCTCTTGATTAATGTATTTTATTTATTTATTAATCCGTTTTATGAATCTTTTTAATATCTTCATTGATAGTATTCATTTAATCATCTTTATGTTGCATTATTATTATTTTTAATTTTTTACATGTTATTGATTTCTTTAATCATTTATATATTTTCTACAATTTCCTCTGATAAGTTTGTTTGTTTCCAAATGTAAGATAAGATATTTTCCATCAGAATTGATTATGTGATGTACCTTCGTATCAAAATATTAGGGGTTAGAATCTTTTGGTACCTCACGATTCGATTCAAAATCCCACTGAATGAAATGTGAACCTTGAAATTTATTTAAGAAGTGTAACAGTTTAGAAAGTCGATATTTGAAATTTGTGAATCGATGCGAATCGGTAGAGAATCGTGATTCATATGTGAATCAATTTTCCCCCCATAAAATCTGTGTTTCCATCTCTGCAGACCAGTGGCGGTCCTGAGATTTTCTGTTGCAGGTGCTATGGGGATGCTCAACACTTAAGAGAAGGTGCTTTGAATTTTGGGGCGTTTTATTATGGAGGTCGCATCGGACCACCCTTGGTATACACATGCGTACACGCCTGCATTAATTATACTCGTTCTGCGACTATAAGCATATATATACTGTATATGTAAAAGTATTCAACCCAAGGGCTATACAGTTGACGGGCGCAACTACCCAGTGTCAGAGGGGTATGCAGCAACAATTTTGGCAATTATCAATCTGATGCAGCTCCAACCCATATTCAGTATGCAAATTAAACAAAGAAAAATTCAAACCTCTTTTAGTTACAGTGTCAGTCTTTACACTACTACATAATAATAGTTATAATATTAATCCCATGATAGTAATAGTCATATATTGTAAAACAAATGCACTGAAAAATAAAGGAAACTTTCATAATTAGTTTTGTACTAATTTCTATACTTGAAAGAGTATATTTCTATACTTCACATTAAAGATGTGATTGGGCCAGCCCAGTGTCAATCAAGAAAAGAACCAATGGGCCACTGATCAACGTGTTTTATGGGGTGTCAGAAAAAAAACTAACGCTGACTTTTTTTGACCAATGCATTACACCGGCACTAACCCATGCGCCGCCAATTAAGCAAAACAAAACGAATGGGCTGCCGATGTACGAGTTTTATGGGCCGTTAAGACAAAAACAAAAAAAAGTATGCGATGTATCGGCCCAAAAAGCACGTCGGCCCACCGGGAATCTCCCAGTAGTCCCGATAGCCAGTAGCCTACATGCCTGGACATCACACTAAATCCTACCTACCTGTTGCCTTTCACCATCCACTTATTTAGCTGCTGTCGCATCAATTGACATGCCATCTCCTTTTCCCACTTTCTTTTTCTATTTTTAGCCCCCGACAGCTTTTTTGCTTTATCCATCTTTTTCGACGACTCAATACTCGGTCCTGCCCGCTCGCGATTTTTAAATTATTATTTAATTCCTATTTTTAACAACATGGAAAAGACTATTCAAACATGACATTAAAATATAAATATAAAAAATTACAGACATTTCTTGGGGGTGCTGGGCAGGTGCTATGGCTATTATAGGGGGAGCTACAGCACCACCTAGCTCCTCCCTGGCGCCGCCACTGCTGCAGACATGAGATAATGCAAGATCTGCCATATTCTCTTAAAGGTCAAAACAACCCCTCGGTCAGGCCGACCTAGCCGTTACACCAACTACGACATAATGGATAAGTCTGTTTGACTTTTTCTTATCAGACCAAAACATATACGTTTATGAGGATGTAAGTTTCCTGTATATTCCTTGCTCTTCACTTCTGCTTCTTCTCTTCTACCTCTCCTTTAATTCTGCAAATATCTTACTTCTGTTGGGTCTTTCTTTCTCTATAATCTGATTTTCACAATCTTCATCTGTTAGATTCAACACTCTGGATTTTATTGTAAACTATTAATTACTTGATTAATTTGTTTGTCTCTATAATTTCAATTATTGAATTTTAGTTTGAAATCCAAACCTGTGGCTGTAAGAAATTAATTGCTTACATTTCATCTATTTTTATCACTTGAATTCATATAGGCTATAATCAAGACAGCACAGTGGCTGCACTGTCAGCTCACAGCGAGAAGGTCTCCTGTTCGGTTCTCCATGTGTCAGTGTGGGTTTCCTCCAGGTACTCGGCACAGGTAAATTGGCGATACTGAAGAGTTTGTGTATGAGCCTTGGGCCATCCGTCCAGGGGTCTGTTTCCCGTACAACGACGTAACTTGCTGCTGAACTACCATAGTACGATGCATCATTGAAGAAATCAACTAGCTAGTCACAACTGTTTCCCGAAACCATATTGGTCGCAAATTGGTCGTTCAACCACGTTGGTTAATGATGTCACGCCGGTGCTGGAGTAATGACGTCTCGGTTACGTATGTAACCCTCGTTCCCTGAGGGAGGGAACGGAGATGTTACGCGACGTCACCGACGTATTTGGGATCACTTCAGGGAGTCCTAATCATCTCCGAGTGTATACAGAACGAGCTAATGCACATTGGCGTGCGAGATTTGCATTTCGTGCCCCGCAGCGCGGGTATAAATATAAGCCTTGGACGGGAATCGTAGATAACCCCGCCAGGAGGCAGCGGACACCAGACACAGTTGCACCGCGACGGCCCGCTCCACCAGGGGGATATCCATGTTCCCCTTTGCTGCCCCGACATCGAGGGTCGTGAGGAGGTACTAGAACAGCTTCTGGCAGAATTAGGTGCCGTCCACGTTCTAGTTCCTCATGTACCTCCGGGAAGAAAGGCACCGGGGCGGCTCAGCCAACCTAGAAGCTTCAGGACACGGTGGAGGATTCCACGCGAGCCCGACCTTTTCGGCGGCCTGGGATAACATAGCTGTCGACTTTGGGTCCGTCTCGTGCAACGCCACTCTCCCAGAAGGAGGCAACACAGCCGAGTCTGCATCTCCAGAAGACTGAAGCTCCCCCTCCGATGCTATGATTGACATCTGATCGTCAGCTGGAGCCCCGAAGAAAACGACCATGAGAGGGACCAGCGAGCTCCAATGGAAGCTCCACGCCTTGCGGTGTTAGAGAGGCGTGAGGGGCCCACGGAGGCAGACTCGGCGAGGAAGCCATCACGGTGATCCTCAGGTCACCCTGGCTAAGCGCCGAAGTAGCCCTATGGGTACCAGAATAGGATCTAGATCGGGGCATAGGCAAGGGGACTCAACCTCCATTGAGGTAAGCAAGTCTCAACCTTAACACCAAGATAGACATCCATCTAGACAACTACACCAAGGAATAGTGCAGCCTGCTGTACACTCTCAAAAGGAACGCCCTCAAGACCGACACAATGAAATTCACAGTTCTGTGAAAACAGCAGTTGTTTGAACTGTAAGCTCGCAGCCACCGCTGTACGCGCCATAACCAATGCCAAGAAAAGAGATCCAAAGCTTGTGAAGTCTGCAGCACTCTTGGAGAGAGAAGTGTTCACAACTCGGCTCCGAAGCGAAAGACAAAGGTGCGTGCATCCGCTTCAGTTTTTATACCCGTGCTGCAAAATCTCGCACGCCAATGTGCATTGTCTCGTTCTGTATACACTCGAAGATGATTGGGGCTCCCTGAAGTGATCCCAAATACGTTGGTGACATTGACGTAACGGAATCTGTTTGAGATTGAATTAATGCTAGATGTTTTGCTATAAATTACGGGCATGGCATCTGAGGATTATTTCTAATTTTTCTCAGTTATTTTGCTATATTTTCAATCATACAATCAAACAAGAAACTCTGCTTCTAACCACAGGTAGAGAGCTGTCGTTCAAACCACATAACTTTGCGATGCTTTTTGCTAATGTTCGTCAGAACTATGTTTTTGGGAATCGCAGACTCGTTGAACTATGCTGATAATGACAGGACTTGCGACCATAGTTGGCAAACAATGCTTTTTTCAGGAAACACACCCCAGGTTGTTTCCGCTGCCTGTAGCCTGGGATGGTGGGTTAGGCTCCAGCCCCTTTCACACAGAGATTCCGGAAAATACACAAATAATGTGTCAATTATCCGTGCAACTGTTTGATTGAAAAACAATCAAAAAACAATTGTTTGATTTTGCTTCATTCACACTGCCAGTGATTTTCCAGAATCTGTGGGTGCATTCACACATATCCCGTAAAGATCCCATGAAGACACGTGACGTCAGGATGTGTTGTAGAAAGGCCAGTCTAATCTTCCGCTACCGCTCTTTCCATTGTAGTCAAGCACTTGGTGGATTTTTTTACGTGTCTTAAGTTTACTAATGATCTGCGTTTTCGATCTCGAGAAACCACGCTCGAGCATTTTTTTTCCGGATTCGGTCGTACACTAACGCATCGTGTACCGTTGCACAAAGCTGGCGAACGCTCTCAGCTTCAGCACGGATAGTAAGGAGCTCCTGGTCTCTGCTTCATTCTATTTTGCTGACATTTTTTCGTTCTTTTTTTGTTGATTACGAACACAAACTTTCTTCTAAGAGCAACAAAATACCCTTTACGGCATTGGTCCTGGCTTTTGTTCACACAGGGCATGTTCCGGAACTGATCCTAGTTACTAGGTCTCCATCCCGGCATCACTCCCGGGACGTGTTTGCATACACACAGAAGGCACTCTAGCAATTTTTACGGCAATTTCCGGGGATCAACGTACTTTGTGAAAGGGGCTCTAGAGAGGTTAAATGGTGTGGAGAATGGATGGAAGAGTAGAAGCAATGTCCCTGTGGGAATGTTTGGAGGATTCTTGCATAACCAAGAAAACACATTTGAAAAACTGGATGTTTTGACTCCTTTAACGTTCACTTAAAGGTAGGGTAGGTAGGAATTGTCTAAAAAACTTCTTTTCCAAATTTGTTTAAACTTTATTTATATATCAATACATAATTAAAATGTAAGAAAGTATAAAAATCGAGTGTCTGTAGACCTCACACGACTGTTTTAAAGACAGCTCATTATTTCCATTCACTCCACCCCCTCCCTTCTGGGCTCCTTCCAAAGCCACGCCCCCAAAACACATGAATGTGCGACTCCGACCGCTGAGCTGGAAGACGCATTATTTACCTGAGACGAGCGGAGAGGAAGGAGCACAGTGCATGTAGTGACATCATGTCCGAATCACATGTAATAAAAAAATCTAACTTTATCATTATGAATATAAACAAATAAGATGTATTTTAGTACTCACTATCAAGCTAGCATATTGATATTGGTAAAGTTTAAAATATATATTTTTTGATTCGCTAACGAGGTAGTTATATCTATAAGGCAAAGCTAAAAACAGGTTGCATTGATACACGTTTTTCCATTACCATCAGTTACATTGTGATGAAGATGAATTTCGTGTAAGATTCATAACATATATGGTGTTCTGCATGTAGGGGTGGGAGATATTGACAAAAATGAATATCTCGATATTTTTTCCCAATATCTCGATATCGATATTCAGGCGATATTTTTGCCATCCTTCAAAGAAATGTGTGCAAACTGGCAAAGAAGGTCCAGTTGGTCTTTTGACTTGCTGCATTTGACCTATTATTGTAGGCTTTAGAAAAATAAAAAAACAATAAAGGATCCGGGCTAACTAAACAGAATCTGAGGTAGCCCCTACTTTTTCCACTCACTAAAAAAGAAAAGAAAAACGGAACTAGGTATCTCTTGCAACAGTGATTATTAAATCAAACAACAATATTGTTGATGATCAATTCAAAGTAAAAAAAAAATATATATATTTTCAAAACGCTATAAATCCATCCATTTTTTTCCCCAAAACGCTATAAATCCATCTTTTTTATTTTTTCAAAAATGTATGGTTTGTCTTTTTAAAAAAGTCTTGCATTTATGAGGAAAAACAATATTACGTGACAGTTCTCCATTATGGACGCGAGCGCTCTGAAAGCGCACTAAAAGACTTTCAAACTTTCACAGAGACCTCAAAACAGAAAGCACAAAGCCTTTCTTTAAAACCTTTTGTCTTCCTTTTTTAGCCTTGTTTGCTGGTAATGTGAATTTTGATTGCTCTTTCTCTGCCATTGTTTTGCTCCTAGGTTCCGTGCCTTTTGAATTCCTCAAATCAAACGTGCGCGCGCAAGTGGGCAGATCCCGTGGCAAAAGGGTGGTTGCTATGGTTGCGAGAGAGAGTGACAGTTGCCTAAGCCAATCCTTTGTTTCGTCCCGAATGGAAATAATGAGCTGTGTTTAACACAGATTAAACGGTCTAGAGTCACGCGATTTTTATACTCTTTTTTTCAGAGTACTTACATTTTAATTATGTATTGATATATATAGAAAGTTTAAACAAATTTGGAAAAAAGTATTTTATAAAATTCCTACCTACCCTGCCTTTAAGGCGAGACACTACAGGTGAATAGGGTAAAAATTTTTGCTAGCAGATATCACCATGAAACTTTCCCAGTTGATTACCTACATTAAGATGAGAAAAAAAATTACTACAAGTTTTCTGTAATTTAATGTTTAAATATACAAATTAGACAATATCTAATTAAATATGTGCTAATTTGCATATATTTTAAAAAACGAAATCTGAGTATTGGATAAAGCCAGGTTAAAAATTATTTTTTCATTGTGTTCACATATTAGATGGGAAAAAAATTACAGAGGGATTTATGGATATCTACTTTTGTTATCCTGTAAATCAGAAAATGCTGTCAATAGCCTTAAAAAAAAAATTTTGCCATGTTTTTTGGAATAAAATGTTCTATAAATCAGGCTAGGAATAATATATTTACAAATCCCTCTGTAAATGTCTTCATAATATAACTAGGTACAAGACTGGAAAGTTTGGTGTATATAGGTGCTACTGAAGTGGAGATTTCAGACTTGGAGAATGAAAGAAAAGGGCTTTAAAGATTTATCATCAGCCAATGAGATTGCGCATTCAGCCCTTTTACTTTCAGGATTGGTAGCTGATAAAAAGGAAATTACCATATTTGGATCCGACAGCATTGTACAGGAGAGAGAGCGCTTTCTAACGGTGCTACTGATGACAGGCGGTGATCGCGGAGCAGCATGTTGATTTAAGAACGGCATCTTTTGTTGAATTTATGAGAAATCTACAGACGCAAACAGACAAAGTGTAATAAAATAAAGACCTAAATGTGTATTTCTGACTTTTTTTCACCACAAGTCTAAAAGAAGACATGTTCTTGAAGACAAATATCCCAAAATCTCAAAATTGACCAGTAAAAAAAAAAAACGATGTTTTTGCCGTGTCTCGCCTTAAACCAAAAAATAAAAACTCCTTAATACACTAAAACAAACTGGACATGTATTGGACGTTTAAAAAACAATCAGGAATAATTATCTCATAACATTCTAAGAATGTATTTTTGTTAGCTGGGATAATGTGATTCAGTAGAGATTCATTACTTTATCTTATCTGAACCACCCCTATCAAGCTGTAAACCACCTCCCATTAGAGTCCTATAAAATCTCCGTCACCATCAGAGGACGAGGTTCATGAAAACACAAGACGGCAGATTCACCAGCAAGAAGCACGAAACTAAAGAGATCACGAGCACAAGAGAAGACATGTACAATCAAGGACCGACAATCGGGAGAATAAACTCCTCATTCATTGGGGCTCCAGATGAGCAGGATCCATCGCAGAAGCCCTGGATGGGTCCGCCTGCGTCACCAGGGTCCTATCCCAACACTTCTGGATATCCCAGCCAGCCGCACGCAGCTCAAGGTGGCCCTCAGGGCCCGTATCCCCAACAACAGCAATTTCAAAGCATGTCTGTATACCCACAAAGATCGAATGCAGGTCACACCGGGGTCACGGTTCAGCCCACTGTGTTCATGACCTCCACAGCAGTTCATGTGTCGGATTACTTGTGCTACTCCGTCTTTACTATGCTGTTCTGCTTTTTCCCTCTGGGATTCGCTGCCATCATCTTCTCTGCCTCTGTAAGTATTCGCTCTCATTTCAAGAGTAATTGATTGCCTCATAATGAATTACCTATGTTTGAAATAATGAAAATACGTTTTAATTGACAACATGCATTTGATCCAATTATTTATCTTTGTTTGTAACATTAAAAGACTTTATTTGTCTGATAAAATGTTTAAAATAGAAATGTATTAAAAACAAACTGAACTTAACTGAATGCTTCATAAAATGACCCATAGAGGTTACATTTGATGATAAAAGATTTTATCGAACATGTCATATAAATACAAATAAACTGTACTGAACTTATAATACAATACTAATATATATATATATATATAAAAAATAAAATAAAAATAAACCTTCCCTTTAAAACCTCACTTATCAGGCTTATGCTACTCTGAATAATGCCTGAACTTTGTATTTTGAGCACTTCTTGCGTTGTTTTTGCCTCTTCATGATGACTCGCTTAATTTAGTCCTAATTTGTAAGTCGCTTTGGATAAAAGCGTCTGCTAAATTACTAAATGTAAATATATATATACATAGAATGTGATGATAAAAGGTTTCATTGAGTTGATGTTGTGATGCAGTGATTTTTGCATTAACTCTAAATACATTTTGTGACTATCTGCTAACTGTATACTGGGAAACTAGATGGTCATATTGCAACTGAAACTTACCAGTTCCTGTGAAATGATGTCATAGTCACCTCACCAGACAGCTACTGGATTCTGCTTTTACAACAGAGATTACAACATAATTAGGTTCATAGTTCTGGATAACTTTGAACTTTGGATTTACATTTGGAGGCACCTGCAAATGATGGAAAGATCCGTGACTGTCTGCATTCTCTCCCAAGTTACTCACTTACCTGATTGTCTGCTGGTCATTTGATCCTTTACCTGTTTAATAAAGTTCCTGCTCAATGATACCCGTGTTCCTTCTGTTCATGTGTTGAGAGTTTTTTTAAAACCTTTCTTTTTTGTGTGTGTGTTTTTTATAGACTCGAGATGCTAACATGGCTGGACGACAAGATTTAGCGATCAGATCCTCCAGAACGGCGTTGATCCTGAACAATCTCGCTCTCGGTTTCGGCCTCACAATCTACACAGTGACCACCCTCCTCTTACTGTGGGCGTATGGCATAATTAAATGAACACATGCTGTATTCTGCTTCAAATTCTGCTATTCATGATTTTGCCTAAGAAATTATAGGTATTTTCAAGATCTTTTGAGGAAATAATTCAATGTATGTTTGTTTTATAATTTTTTTTTTAATGCTGTCAGACTGAAAACTGTATTATCATCAATCCACTGAGCACTTATGAAACTAGATTTAATTTAGTGCAAGTTTCTTTCATTCTTTTAAATTACACATCAAAATAAAGTATTTTTAATGGAGAAAAAGGACTGAGTTTTCTGGTTTTATTGATATAACAATATGATCCATAACCCAAAAGAAAATATATATATACACACACACACACACACACACACACACACACATATATATATATATATATATATATATACACAGTGCAATGCATAAGTGAATACACCCATGCTAAAGTTGACTAAAAAGAGGAATAAAAAATCATATTTTGGAAATTGAACTTAATGCCTTAATTTAAAAAATTAGGAAAAATCCAACCTTTAAGGACACCAATTTTCTTTGTGAATGAATAATGTATCGTAAATAAATAAATGTTCTTCCTTAAAATACATGGTGCATAAGTGAGTACACCCCTATGTTAAATTCCCATAGAGGCAGGCAGATTTTTATTTTTAAGTATTTTTTTAAATTTTTGTTTAGGATACTATGCATCCTGATAAAGTTCCCATGGCCTTTGGAATTAAAATAGCCCCACATCATCACATAGCCTTCACCATACCTAGAGATTGGCATGGGGTACTTTCCATAAGATCATCTCTCAATGCAAATCAAACTAGCTATTAGGCTAACTGAAATAAAACCATGCCAATCTCTAGGTATGGTGAAGGCTGTGTGATGATGTGGGGCTATTTTAATTCCAAAGGCCAAGGGAACTTTATCAGGATGCATAGTATCCTAAACAAAAATTTTAAAAAATACTTAAAAATAAAAATCTGCCTGCCTCTATGGGAATTTAACATAGGGGTGTACTCACTTATGCACCATGTATTTTAAGGAAGAACATTTATTTATTTACGATACATTATTCATTCACAAAGAAAATTGGTGTCCTTAAAGGTTGGATTTTTCCTAATTTTTTAAATTAAGGCATTAAGTTCAATTTCCAAAATATGATTTTTTATTCCTCTTTTTAGTCAACTTTAGCATGGGTGTATTCACTTATGCATTGCACTGTATATATATATATGTTCATGAAATACATTAAGTGTTCTGCTCATCTATTATTATACAAGGTATCAATCTTTTCTAATAATTTATGCAAGATTGATCTGCTCATTACGGCCTTGTTAAATGTAATGTTACGTCCAAGGATGTATTCAAAATTTGCCTCTGCTATTCATACAAGGAGTGTTATTGGAGCGTATTTTTCTCTCTATTTCTCTATCTTTCGATCCCGGATGAGACGCCAATTGTTACGTCTTTCCCTTCAGTCTATGAGTAAATAGGGAACGATGAACAATAAATGTGTGGATAGATCTTGAGGATCTTCAAGTCTCCAGCCCCAGAGTCACAAACAACCAAACATTAGGGTTAAAAAAAGGCATGTCTGCCTTTTATTTTTACACTAAACAGGGGTTCAAAAGTAACCAGGGATATTAAATAAAACATTACGAAGAAACCAAAAATACAAACTAAAGCATTACCTGGGGAGGAGGACCCAAACAAAAGAAAACAAAAATGCCTCTACCTTAAAGGGATAACATTAACTATAACTACCTATACATAAAATAAAGAAAACAAAACAACATATAGCTTCCTTCACTCCTTAACCATCCATTAAACAGGAGAAAAGATATAGGTATCCTCCACCCAACATTACCCACAACTTTTAACTTACCATTAATGTCATCAACCCAACTGAACGTTATGATACACATTGTAACCCAACAAGAAAGAGCGCGACGAGCACTAAATCATCTGGGGCTGGAGATCACAAAACCAGTCACGAGTCGCACAGGTATATTTGTGGCAATAGCCAACAATACGTTGTATGGGTCAAAATGATCAATTTTTCTTTTATGCCAAAAATGTATACGACAATTCACCATAACGTCACAACAGTAATAGACGTTCTTCCGGGTGGAAAAAGCCGAAGTGTTCCTATGGCAACGCTAGTAAATTGCTTGGAAAGGAAGCCCACCGTCGACAGTAAAATGTAATAAAAAAAAATTCAATATAATGCATTTTTTTTTATCATAATAACAACTGTGTTTAATGATATAAGTAAAACATATAATAAATATGTAATATAGTAGGCCTACACATA
Source organism: Rutilus rutilus (assembly GCF_951802725.1). NCBI lineage: Eukaryota > Metazoa > Chordata > Actinopteri > Cypriniformes > Leuciscidae > Rutilus > Rutilus rutilus. The sequence goes on along the minus strand of NC_140227.1, from coordinate 31,075,424 downwards.
ATTAGCAAAATACTCTCTATAGCTCTTTTTTCTAGCCAAAATAACGTGCTATATAGCCTATCATAGTCATTAAATGGCTTTCCTGAGGTAAATGTTATGTGACAATTGTTCTCCAGCTGTTATATTGACCTTTGCACGGTTGGAAAACACTGATTGCAAGCAGGGTTGGCAGCAGAAATGTAAACGTTGGATGAATCACATAATTTAGGGGATCGTTAAGATTTCCTACTTTTGACGACACGACATCCACTCGCTATAACCTCCTCACCCACAGGAAATCGATGAAACCCCTATACCTTTTGCTGTATATCTGGCCGCGCAACCCCAAACACAACACGTTTTCATCATCGTTTCAACTTTGATCAACAACAATATTTTTAACTATGTAACTGGTGCAGTCGCCAGCTGGATCTCTTCAGTTAGTCAGTGGAAGCCGCTCACGTTCTGCCACCCGGAAGTTACTCGGTGCCTATTGTTTACAAACATTCTGAAATGCCGTATAGGATATTAAGTAAAGATCATGTTCCATGAAGATATTTTGTAAATTTCCTTCCGTAAATATATAAAACATTTGTTTTTGTGAGTGAATGCAGCACAATCGCGAACATAAATGGACAACTTGAAAGGAGATTTTCTCAATGTTTCGATTTTTTTGCACCCTCAGATTCCAGATTTTCAAATAATTGTATCTCGACCAAATATTGTCCTGTCCTAACAAACAAATACATCAATGGAAAGCTTATTTATCCAGCTTTCAGATATAAAAATCTATAATTCTATAATAATATATATAAATCTCAAATTGATCCATGTATAATCATAAGTAGCATAGCTCATAATGTGAAACTTAAGACAACCTTTTATTACAGGCAAGAGAAAATGAGAAGCAAAAAATAATTTCATGTCATTTTTTATATCATCTGGACTTAAATAAAACATATCCAAAAGAATTTTTGAAATATTTGATATATTTTGGATTTTATGAGTTGTGACTCCCAGGTCACGTTGCCTGATTAGGGTATAAAAAAAAGGACCAAGTCATTAATCTGTTAACTGCTACTGACCCACTTGCCACTGCATGTTTAAAACAATTATATGATCCTATACATCATGTGATCTAATGTTGACAAATTATATATAATTTGAAAGCTTACGAACTCAAGATTCAGCCTGTGAAAACTGTTTTGAAATCGGACCTTGCGTTACCATAAAAATGGTACTTTAACCCCTGAACTCCCACCCCCCTTTTTGAGAATGGACATTAAAATGCACTATTCAAACTTAAATGGTTGTAATTCAAGAATGCTTTTGGGTATAGACCTAAGTTTGGTCTTGTTTTAAAGAAAACACTCAGCAGATTATTGCTAAAGTGAAAGCACTTAAAAAAAATTTAAGTATGAAAAAGTTATGGAAGTTTAAATTTACAGTAAATCAAATATACTGTATTTAATATTCTTTTATATAAAATATATATTTTTCGAAATATTTTTTGCCCTAAAATTCCAGGCGTAATACCAAAAATAGCCACCGGGTGACATACATTCCATTGAATTTAATTGTATGCATTCTGCCGTAAACAAATTAATAAATTTCTGTCCAAATATAACTTCTGTCACAAAATATCGAACCTTGAGACTCAGACCTTTCTGACAATATTTTGTCAAGATTAGAAAAGGTTTTGATCATAAATTATGAAACATGATTACGCCCAAAAGGGGTGGAGCCAGATAAAAGAATTTAGAGAACCGTTTCTATGGTAACGCAACGTCCAATTTCAAACCGGTTTTCACAGGATGAATTCTGAGTTTGTAAGCTTTCAAATGATACCTAATTTATGATACCTACTAAAATATGTGATGTAATAAAAAAGGCGATAAAAAATATATTATATTTTAGAGGATAATATTATTTTATCATTTTTTATTGACAAATATTAGATTATATGTTTTATGAACTTTTAGCATGAAAACCAAAGTTTCAATTATTAAAAGTGTGTGCGTCGACTTTTTGTGACAAATGGCAGAACTCATGACTCAACTCAGAACATAATGTGTAACAAAAAACAGTGCTAAAATATCTATTTAGGAGTCTTAGACCTTTCCAACAAAATATAGTTTGTCATGATTAGATTAGGATTTAATTGTAATATAGTGAATTAAAAACTCAAAATACAAAGATGGTCAAAATTAGGGTTAATCCCTTTTTTATACCCTAAACAGGCAACGTGACTCAGGAGTCACATATATTTCAGAACAGGCTAAATAACAACATGAACAACATATTAATTCATTTTCTTCTTAATTAATTAATTCACAATTAATGTTAGCAGTATTATTATTATTTTTCCAGAAGAAAAGTAAGTTTAATATATATTTACTTTCCTCAAAATCTGAATGTCCTGCATCACCGGTAGCCATGTTGGATTTAGGTCAGGCTGACTAATTTATCACAAAAAACTTGAAGCAAATCATGTGACCAGCATACTCAAGACAGACCAGGCTGTGATAAATGATAAAAGGATTTGATGAAAAAATCGTTCTTATGCCCCAAAAAAGACAATAAAAACAATGTGACTCCCAGGTCATGTTGCCTGTTTTAGGGTTAAAGTCCGTGTGAACAGCAAGTTGCAAACGACTTTTCTCCAGTGTTGTGACGTATTTCCAAGTGAAAGGGAATATTGAACCGAGGGCAGGGTTTTACTTTAGCGCTCCTCTTCTCCATCTCTGCTCATACCAGACTAAAGGTTTGAGGGGAGTGGTTAAGCGTTTTCAACCCAAGCCGTCAAACTGACATGATCAGAAAAGGAACGCCATTCCAGACCGTTAGCAACTTTTCAGATTTTGATTAAAGATTACCACGCCAAACAATTTTTTTCAGTGTATTAACTTGTACGGATTAATTGTTCACCACAAGACTAGTAATATGCGCTAACAAAGTAAATAGGGTAAATTTTGATTTCAGGTCGACTTTAAAGATGCATGTTTTGCATTACTAACTAATCTTGATTAAAGAAGTTGATTTTTTTTTAATGAGTTAATTGCACTTTTGACTTCACGGTTAAAACGCATTTTTAGGCGTGATCAATCAGTTAAGAAACACTGTATTGGGTGTAATGTTCAAGATGAAGCAATTATCACACTGAATCTCCGCTGAACCTCCCCTTATCAAGCTGTAAACCACCTCCCATTTGAGTCCAATAAATCTGCACGTCACCATCAGAGAACAAGGTTCATGAAAACACAAGACGGCAGATTCACCAGCAAGAAGCACAAAACCAAAGAGATCACGAGCACAAGAGAAGACATGTACAATCAAGGACCGACAATCGGGAGAATAAACTCCTCATTCAGTGGCACTCCAGATGAGCAGGATCCATCGCAGAAGTCCTGGATGGGTCCGCCTGCGCCGCCACCATACCAGGAACACCCTAGTGCCGGATACCCGTTCCCATCATCCTATCCCAACCCGTCTGGATATCCCAGCCAGCCATATGCAGCTCCTGGTGGCCCTCAGGGCCCGTATGCCCAACAACAGCCGTATCCAGGCATGTCTGCATATCCACAAAGACCGTACGCAGGTCACACCGGGGTCACGGTTCAGCCCACTGTGTTCATGACCTCCACACCAGCGCCCGTTTATATCTCGGATTACTTGTGCTACTCCATCTTTACTCTGCTGTTCTGCTGTTTCCCTCTGGGAATCGCTGCCGTCATCAACTCAGCCAATGTAAGTATTCGCTCTCACTTCAAGAGTATTTGATCGCCACATCTTTGAAATTTGGATTTGCATTTGGAGGCATCAAAAGCAATGATGAAATTACAGAATGAAAAATGCAGATTTTTAGTATGAAAGGAAAACATGCATTAAATTTAATTTGTATTTTTAAATTGTGTTTGTTTTCGCAGGCTCGAAATAATAACATGGCTGGACGGCAAGATTTAGCAATCAGATCCTCCAGAACGGCTTTGGTCCTGAACAATGTTGCTCTCGGTATCGGCCTCGCAACCTACGCAGCGACCACCATCATCGTACTGTACACGTGGGGCTTATTTGATTGAGCAGATGCTGTATTCTGCTTCAAATGCAGATTGGAAATTACAAGTATTTTCAAGAGCCTTTGAGAAAATAATCTATTGTATGTTTACATTTTATTTCTATTTTATTTAATCCTGTCCGATTGAAAACTGTATGACTATCAATGCACTGAGCACTTATAAAACTACATTTAATTTAGTGCAAGTTTCTTTCATTGTTTTAAATTACACATCAAAATAAAGCATTTAAATAAAGAAAAAAAAAACACTCAGAGTATTCTGGTTTTAATGAGATGTATATGTATATATATATACTCTGTATGATTAATAACCCAAAAGAAAAGTTCTGATAGTTTATGAAATACATTGTTTCTGCTCATCTATTAATATACAAGGTATTCAAATCTTTTCTAGCAATATTAGCAAGTTTGATCTGCTCAATACGGCCTTGTTAACAGACCTGCAAACTCCTCAGACTAAAAAAGGTGACAGTGTCGCCGGCGGGGGGGGGGGGGGGGGGGGGGGGGGGGGGGTATGGCATGTTTTTTTTTTGCTACATGCCATGGGATTAATCAATGCATGCTGATGAATAATGTATAATAATAATAATAATAATAATAATTAATCTGCATACCCTAGTTTTGCACTGATGTAAAAAGACTGACAGTGACACAATAAGACCTCATGTTAGCAAAATGTTTTAATCTTTTAACTCTTAAAAAAAAAAAAATCTTAAAAAAAACATGTATGTTCTTTAATGTTTGATTATAATTTTACGGTCTTCACATAGGGATGGGAATTGATAAGATTTTATCAATAATAATGCCACTGACGATTCTGATTATCGATCCAATTCTTTATCAATTCTCTTATCGATTCTTGATAGCACTGTGTGGAAAAATGTAGTCATATGCTTTTTTTTTAAAAAAACAAGTGGTTTTCTTTATTTTGAAGTTTAAGCTTGAGTTAGCAAACTGTACTTTTTTATATAATTTATGTAATAAATATAACCTTATTGTAAAGTGTTACTGATTAGTTACACCGATTCAGACGTCACCTGAGTTCACTGTTGGAAAGATTAGTTGTTTTATCCATTCATTAAAATGAATCGGTTCAAAGGAGTCATTAGTTCGCGAATTGGACGTGTCGTGCGCGTTGTGTGATTATCCCAGCAGTTAGGACACTGACATCCAAGATTTGTGTCAACATAGAAAACATTTCATCACTGTATAGTTTTATTTCGTTTAATTAAAGTGTTGTTTAAGTCAGCTGAATGTCCAGAACGCTTTTCAGAGAAGATAAGGAAACTTATTTAGCAAAATTCACACCCAGCAGTAATTCAGAAAAAAAAGGTCTTTCGACCTTTTACCACCGTGTCGATTTAATATGTGCGTGCGAGGGAGAGAGAGAGAGAGCAACACAGCGCCTAGTTTGGAGACGGTAAAGTCGTTTACACAGAGAGTGCGCGCGCGCGACCGGCTCTCTCTCTCTCTCTGCTCGTTCTTTCAGTTAAACATACGCCCTGTCACAAACGCAGCCGTTCATCTACATTACTCACCGATCAAATAAGACTTTGGCGGGACAAAAAAATCATTTTGGTGGGCGCTAAAATGCAGGAAAATTCATGCGCGAGTTTCCATTAGACTCGCACGGTAGCCAGGCGTCTCATCAAATGACGAGCTCAGCTCAGTTGACGCTGTGTGCTTCAAGATTCGGACGCAAGTCCTAAGATTCCAATTGGCCAAGAGAAAAAGTGCTAAGATTCCGATTGGCCCAGAGAAATGTCAATTATAAGAATTATCCAATAATGTTTCGCAATTCTAGCCTGCATGGCAGTGTGAGAAACAATATACACCCCCCCCCCCCCCCCCCCCGAAAAAAAACTCTCCGGTTCTACGCGATTCACGTAAATGACCCAATTGACCAAGAAAACGGCGATTGTCGCCGAAAAGCGACAAGTTTGCAGGTATGTGTTAAATGTAATGCACACGCATTTGCGAACAGTCTCATAAATAAAGCTCATAATTTTTTCATATCAAGTTTTCCTAGATATCTGACTGGATATTGTCAAATGCTGAGATACAAAAGGGAGAAGGATCTATGCGCAGCAGTCTTTATTAATAACAAGATCAAAATAACAAAACTACTCGGGTTTCTCAGAAATAAAAAAAACGTGAACAGAACAACCAGTAAACATTAATGCGGACATAACAGACAACTAAACAGGACCAAACCCATTGCTTAAATACACTGAGTAAACAATGGAGTGAACGAGATAATTAACGATTAACAGGTGAATGTGATGATTTATTGACACACACTGTCAAACTAGGTCAAAATAATACAGGCAAACAAAAACTGAACACAAAGAAAACCGAGACAAAATAGAACCTATCTGTGACATATGGAAACATGTTTGTTCATATGATCTGTAATCAGAAGTAGCACAGCTCATAATGTTATTTCTGGTAAAGAAAAAGCTGAGCATTTTATGGTTGTTATAATAATGTGCAGAACAACTGTAAATGATTAAAGGGGTCATATAATGACATTTTTGTACAAGCTAATATGATTCTTTAGGGTCTAAATTAAAAGTTTTTAATACCATGGTCTGGGTGAATACTCGATTCTGATTGGCTGCAGGGTGTCCATTAAAAAGTGATAGAGGACACCTAGTAAATAAACCGTCAGGCGTAACCAGGGAAACCAAGTTATTGTTTGTAAAAACTTTAGATTTCGATTGTAAAACTAATTAAAATATAAACTAATGTTTTAAAAATGTGTTATTTGGCAAGTGACCATGGTATAAGCGGGTTAATGCCCTTCGAGGTGTCCACTGTCAGGTATTAAGACTTCGACGGAGGCAACCGCTGCGCGGGTTAATGCCCTTCGAGGTGCGCGGTTCATGCCTCGCCGTCGTCCATTAATACCTGAGAATGGACACCTCGTCGGGCATTAACCCTTACGTAATATACTTTAATTAAAAATTCTCATTAGTATTGTAAGAAAACACTCATTTTACCTGGTCAAAAACAGCTTTTTTCAGCATGCCGTTTAAGTGCATGTGTCTTTAAATGATAATGAGCTTTGCTCACCCCGCCCCTCTGTTCTGTGCATACACCGTTTGTAACACAATAACCATAATGCGTTCATTATAAACGTGGGATTATGAATTATATTGAGAACGTCGTACATAGAAAACATGCCGTAATGTACCCTGAGTGTAAACAGCCGCATTCATCGTGAAGCGTGCAGCAAGCGATTTGCAAAGATTAATATAGATATTAATATAAAGGTTAATAAAACGTTACACTCACTTCTTCTGGAGGTGCAGCAGGAACACGAATAGTTGGTACCGATTCTTTTTTCAGGAGCAGCTTCTTAGCAAAACCAGATTTATACGCAAACATGAAAGCATTGACGTTGATCGAGGGGAATATTCCCTTCGAAAACAAACTCAGCCACTGCGTCTTCAGCGGTTCGGATTTATGAACATCAAAATGACTGCTGTGTTCCTTATTACACCCAAGAACAGAACACCACAATCGCTTAGACACCATTCTGCTCATAGACAGTGCTCCAGCGTATCAACAATGACCGCGCCGGTCCACGCGGACTATGATTGACAGCTCGCTCACGAGCGAGGGCGGGTCTGTGTTGAAACGCTGCTGTCAATCAACAATCGTGGGAGGGGCGTCGATTTTGTGACGTCACAAAATCAAACGGCTTGATTTGAGATGGGGGAAAACATATAAGATTAAAAAAAAAAACACTGGATGGATTTTTATAATTTTATGATGGTTGTGTACAGGCACTACCAACACACATTTCAGTACAATCAACTTGTAAAAGTGCATGTACCATTATATGACCCCTTTAAATTGTAGATTATCATCTCATCTTATTTTACTGCATTCCTCAATGGAAGGCCAAAACGTTTTATGACTACAGGATGAAATAAAGTTTGTAACCAACCTTTAAACTTATAGCATGTTTCTGTATTGAGAGCTGACTAACAATTATACATACTGTCTCCAATATGAATGACTTTCACTTTTATCAGGGTAAATTCAGGTAAACTGGGAGATTTTGTGACCAACTGTCTATTGAGATGTAAAATCAGTCTGTGAAACACGACAACCTAAAAGAACCAGAACTGATACTTACAAAGACAAAAGCTTTGAGATCATTAAAAAAAAACAGTGTGGTATGTATAAATATGAATTCTGTCTACTGTATGTACCTCAATCATAGGCTCCTGTTGTTGTTGTGATGTTCACTAGTGGGCAGCACTGTCAAGTGACACTCTCGAAAGCATGAAACAGAACAATAGCTTCCTCTGCTGATGTTTTGTGGTGTATTTTACTTTGCAGCCTGAAATAAAGTCTTCTCAGATCCATCTCGCCAATCCTCCAGTCATTTTCATTCATGGTGTAATTCTGGAGAAAAGACACATCAAACTAGTTATACACATCAGTCTATTAAAAACTTGGTTGTGGTTAAGATTACCCAGCTAACGGGGAACGTTCTCAGAACTTTGGTTAACATTTATGTTACATTATATATGAGCATAACGTTAATAGAACGTGTGCTCAAAGTTTTCTAGCCTTTAATAATGTTCTCAATGTAAGCACAAAAACGTTATTTACACCGTTTATGGAACGTTTTTTCTTCAACATTTTAGTTCGTCTAATGTTTGTTTAAATGTTACTTGTTTCAGAACGCTCAGAGAACATTCAAATGGAACGCTGAGGATGAAATGGAATGGCCTTTTTTTTTGTTTAAAAACTGGACGTTTTGAAAGTTCAGAAATAACATTTTCACAACATAAATGGAACGTTAGCAAAATGTAAGCCGTTCATTTATACCCTTATTGTGGTTGTTATAAAAACTTTTTTTTAGGTACCTGTTTGCTGTGGTCTTTTTCTTCAGGTCTTTTAAGGGATTGTCGTTTTTTCCTTCTGTTTACAAAGACAGAGAACATAAACATTATGACATGAGGCTTTGGGTAAAAGCTTTTGCTAAATGTAAAAAAGCACCTGATCAGAGACTCACATCATCCACAGAGCAGCACAAAACAACAGCAGAGACATGAGAGTCAGATGGAGGTCGAGCAGCGGGAGCCACACGGAGGATGATGTAGAGCTGGCTGATGTTGTGTCGACAGCATCGCCGGACAAAATCAAGCACTTGGAGAAAATGTTGTGATGTCCACTACTAGTTAAGAGCTTGAACACATATAGTCACATATGAAGTGCCTTTCACAGATGTCCTCTAACTGAAGACCTCCTGTCAAAGTTTTCCCAATTTAAGAAACACGTGCTACATGAACTTCATGTTACAGTGCTCCTTGCCGTTTCCCCCTTCGGAAACGACGTCCTTTCCCAGCGGGAGCGAAGGAATGAGGGAAGCACAATGCTCAGGTACCAAAACTGTATTGATGCAGTGATACATGGGAAAATTACAATTTTGTCGCAGCAAAACTAAAGCCATACTATACAAATTAAATGTGTAATTTATATAATTATACTGTAATAATAGTGTGATTTCCTCTCCAGGGCGCTTCATGACCTGCATATGACCGGCTGAAAGGCAATGACGAGAAGCTGAAGGCGAAGCTCATGTCTACAGTGAAGATATGCACTGGAACTCGCCATCCAGATTTCAGGGGAGATCATCGGCAGGTGAGGGGGTTTAACCTTGTTATCCTTCGCTTTCTCTCCTCTCAGGATGCCCATGGATGAGTTCCTGATGGTTTGTCTGTCCCATCTGAAGGAGGAGGGTGAGCTTCTGGCATAAATATGGACGTTGGACTCATGAACAATAATCACGTTGTTTGAATTCACTAAAACTGATTTGCCGAAATCAAAACCCGGCCTGACAGTGAAAGGGATTTGCCGTTAGTGCGAGTCCAGAAATCTCCGGATCGAACCGGGAGCGACCAGACAGCAGAGGATTCTGTTTGCAAATCAAACAATAATTTGTCCCAAAAGAATAATTAATTCTCAATTTAGAGTTTGTTATTCGTATGGTCTGATACGTGAGTGTGGGCTGTGATTGGATGATGTGGTGTCGTGATCATTCTCAAGTGTCGTGTTGCTGTTGTATCAGTCAGTGGTTAGATCAGTGTAGCAGTCTATTTAATCGGGACAAGGGAGGTCCCGTACGGGACAAATAAATTAGACCCAAAATACGGGACGTCCCAGCTAATTCGGGACAGTTGGCAACCCTAATACTTCTGGTCATGCACTTTGACATCAGATCCTCAATGCAAAAACTCAAGGATTGACTGGAAGTTCCAGAAGTGTTTTCCCTGTCCTGCAGCTCAGGTGCGTGTCAGCTCATCAAACAAACATCTGCCCTCTGCTGGACAGTCATTGGAATTACTCTAAAAAAAATCGTCAGGAAGACATTTGCTCTGAAAACAACATGTCATTTGAAAGATGTTTAAGCATTGAATATGTACTGAAGTGTTTTCTTATTTTATGTATGACTATGATTCAGCAGAGAGCAGTGGAGATGACAATGATAAAGAGAAAAAGCTCAAAGCAACAGCAAACGAGAAAAAAGAGGAATAGAGATGATGAGCCTGCAGGACCAGAGGAAAGATATAGACAGCAATTCATAGATGGATAGAATGTTATATAGAACAATAGATAGATAGAGAATGTTATATAGAACACTAGATAGATAGAATGATATATATAGATAGACAGAGAATGTTAAATAGAACAAAAGAACGAGTAACTTTGGGAAGAACGGATACATGCTCTTCTGTGTGAAGAGGTAAATAGTAGCACAATTACTAGTGCTCAGCTAATGTCCAGTGCTCAGGTCACTTGTTGTTTTGTACCTGTAGCTGAACAACGGCTGGTTGATGCAGTTTTGAACTTAGTGAAGATCCTTCTGTGAATAAACACCAGCTCTTCCCCGATTCCTCCAGCTCATACTGGGCATTGCATCTCTCCACCAGAGCATCCGTTTACAAGGCCGATTTCTGAAGGCTTTTTGTCAGCTTAGCTTCTGGCAGGTTGACTGGCTGGGCCGTGTCTTCTCATGGGAAGATGTCCTTAAAAGCTGTTGGCGTCTCACAGCTCCTGTTAAGGGTCGTACAGATAGTTCAACATGGCGTTCTTCATTAGAGAGATGATCTACATTAAAGCCCTGCATTTCAGCCCGACTGGCCCTGACTTATTTACGCCCCTAGGGCCGGGCTTCGGGCCAATTTACACGTCATAGTTCACATGCGGGCCGGGCCTCTGGCCTTTTTTGGGTTATCCTTCTTTTTATATTTTTAGACATTAGTTAAAAAAAATATGAGAAGTTGACGTCGACGATAGAAAAACAAACATAGAAAGACATTTCATAACCTCATAACTTTCATAATCTTATAATTACACGACTGACATGACAGTCTCACGCACGCACGCACGCACGCACGCACGCACACAGAAGGTTTCCCGGTAGCGCGACCCACGATTCACCTCATGTGCAAATAATGGAGAATATTAAGAGAAAAATCGCAGATGGCCAACTTAAAACGCAGTGGGAAGAGTAATAGAAGAGAGGAGGACTGGGTTAAAACCTTCCATTGTGGATGCTATTCTTTTTCTCCACGATGCTCTGTAAGAGACTGTTCTAACTTTTCGTTTGATTGGACTTTATTTTCGTTTAACTGTTGGAAACTACTGATGTTTTTCGTTTGATTGGACTTTATTTTCATTCAACTAAAAAGAATGGCCATGTTCTGTGGTGCATTTTTGAGGTAAGATAACCTGCAAGTTTGTTTTTAATTTATTTAATTTAATTTGTTTAGATTGTAGGCTATTGCTCATTTCGTTTGCGAGCAGCCTGAGCCTGCCTCAGTATCTCAAAAAATGTTGTTTTACTCACTGTGGTTTAATAAATAAACATTTATTATACTAACTGTCTGTGTGATGTGCTTGAAGTGTTTTATATCTATGGATTTTATTGTAGCCAAGTAAAGTATTAGCATTGATTTGAGAGGCTAAATTGATCAAACATGTTTTACTCGCTGTCGGCTCGGCTGCTTGGTCGTCATTTAAAAAAAAAAATGCTCCAAACATTAATTAACTTAATAAAGAAATGAAAAGAAACATAACTAACAAAACTGACCTATTTTAATGGCTGCAAATAGGGCAGGCTGCCGCTGTGTAATAAAAAAAAATAAAAAAACGGGCTTGGGTCGGACTCGGGCTGATAATTCTGATGAGCTGTCGGACACGGGTCGGGCTAGGGCCTGAGCGTCTCGGGCCAGGGCCGGGCTCGGGCCTAGATTTGAGGCTCGTGCAGGGCTCTAATCTACATCAGTGGTTCATCATTCAATCCTAAAAATAGCAGGCTGTGGGTAATAACATCAGGCACATTATAAAGATAATAAATACCATCAAAAGAGCTTCTGTCTATCATGAGAGCTTCACATCTTAGACTCAGACTCTCTGACTTCTCATTATTCATCACTGCCATTATACGCTTCTCTTTAGTAGACTGGTCACTTCCCTGCGCTTGGGGAATCTGCCACATCCCCATGGGTTGATGTGAGTCTTTGCTGAAATCAGTAGAAAGGAACGGCTCATGGTGGTAAAACCAAATGATGGAAACGTTTGCTACAGCACTGGACATAAACCACCGTCTTCTGCATGTGCAACAAGAAAAAAGACTGAATGTTAATGGAATAAATATGTGAAAACCCTTACAAAAATTATTACAAATACTGACATTGTTAAGCAATTTGGTCAACAATGGTTGTTTTAAATGTGCTATATAAATACATTTGAACTTGAAATAAAACAAAAACAAAACATGGTAACCACAAATCAACCATGGATTTGCAATACTAACCATAGTTTAACCATATTTGTAGTAAAACTGTGGTTATACAAATGATAACCAATCTGCAAAAAAAAAAAAAAAAAAAACGTTAGTAAACTTTTAATACAATAAAACTATAGTTAATATTCGTAAGAAATAATGGTGTCAAACAAAAGTAAAAAGATGTGTAGTAAAAAGTACAGATTTAAGTTTGAAGTTGAGGATGTGTGAATATTACAAGCATTTAATGTCAACTAGCCTACATGTTTACATGTTTCACAGGTAATCATTAACGAAATATATATATCCTTCTTTGTGAAATACAAAGTAAGATTTACCTCAGTGAGCGGTGGAAAATGAATTTCTGTAAACTTTTTAGACAAACAAAGTCGGTTCAAACCAAGAGCAACGCGAAATGGCGGAGTCCCGCTTTCTGAATAAAAGAGCCAATCGCCGAATGGTAAAGTCATGCGTCACTGCAGCAGCCGTTAGAAGACGAGCACTTATGACTGCACATGCGCATTGGCAAGATTTGAGTGTTTAGAAACAAAATTTATTAGACAGTTGTTGTCAGATTTCATTGGTGATTTCAAATATGAAGTTTAATCGTAAGCTTGGTGAACATCTTTGGAGAATTTGATGTTTCCCCATTCAAAGAGATAAGAGCTGTCCTTGCTTGACTGAAATAGACCTTTTCACATAAGTTATTTTTTTGTGTGTTTTTTATCCAGAAGCAAAAGTCGTCATAGGTTATAGCGACGAATGAGAGAATACACTAAATATATTTTGTGTTCTCATTAGCTCAAATAGCTAAATAAAAACTCCACAATAGTGTTTTCACAACTTTCAAAAAGAGGGAAAAAATAGAGAGAGATTGATAACGGCAGTCAGACCTAAAGGTTGAGATGCTAACGGACTTTTTCAAAGACATTAAACCATTTCTATAAAGTAAATATTCAACGGAAGCGTGTCATTTACGTGAAGGAAAGTATCAGAAACATTTGTATGTGCTATTTGTGTAATTGTAGTGACTAAATTTACCTGAAAGTAGTAAAAACAACAGTGAGAGAGTTTTGTAGCTGGTGTCAGTTGAGCTGCCGCCCGATTTCCATGGTAACGCCCTCCGCTTCAGTTCAAATCATAGACGGTTCAAATGCGACTGCGCACGCCCCTTAAAACACGTAGAAGTCACGCAGTATTTACATAAATGTAGAATTGATGGAGTGAATTATTTGATAATCAGATCAAATATCCTGAAACTTGATACATTATTAAGTGGATAGTAGGCCTGTGGCCATCATCAAACTGTAAATGGAATGAGAACGCAGTATTGAGAATGTAAAACTATGTTTAAGTCATTTAGATATAATATAATATAATATAATATAATATAATATAATATAATATAATATAATATAATAAAGCTTTAGAAATGGTAAACGTGGTGTAGAAATAAAATGGCAAAACACTGATTAAAAACTAGGCTATAGGCTACAATATAAAGGCATGAATATATGTTATTTTCAATGTCTATTTTTGGGCTAAATTTGAACCAAATCAGACAGAATGAACAAAGCCCAAATTTCAAAGTCTATTTTTTGGGCTAAATTTGGACGAAATCAGACGGACCAAACGAAGCCCATTTTCAATATCTATTTTTTGGGCTAAATTTGGACCAAATCAGACTAACCAAACGGAGCCCATTTTTCAATGTCTATTTTTGGGCTAAACGAAGGCCATGACAGGACGACTTGATTTAGCCCAAAAAACAACGTCCAAATGACGTCTGTTGCTGGGTGGGAAAGATGTCATTTTTACCGTCACTCCCACAGCAGCTGTTAACACCCTGACAGCAGCGTTAACTAGTTTCTTGTCATTTGATGCAAAGGTAATATGATAAAAAAAGTAAAGTGTTATAATACATGTAAAACATTTACGATGGATTTACGATGCTGATGACTGTTAAATCACATCATCAGTCTTTGAACAGGGTCATAGCTGCCATAGAGGCGTTTCAAAGATGGCCGCTGAGTGAAATGACTGGAGTAAACTTATTTTTCACGAGAGCGGAACTGTAGGCCACTAATATTTGGGCAAAAGTTAAACTTTTGTCTGGGCTAAAATAGCTAGTCATTCTCTTACAATATTTTATTTCACTAAAGATGTTTGGAAGAAAAGTATATTAATATATAATCACAACAAAGGTAAACAATTTAACAAATTTCCATGAGCTGGTGATGCCAGCCCTTTATTTCTCATCACAAAAGGTAGTTTAACCTGTTGCACAAATGAAGTGTGGGGTTACTGAATTTTCTTATTGTAATATTTTTTCATTGTCCCATCGTCCAGTTTGCTTGGCTCTTGAAGGTCTCAGCATCCTCAGATCTGAGCATGCGCAAGTAAAGGACATTACAATGGGGTGTTAAATGCTGAATAGACGGTTTCTCACATTCAAAGTCAAGGTGACTGATTGCCTCCGGACACTTTTTACTGCTCTCATAAACTCTTATGGCCCTGCTGCCGTCCTTTGTCAAAACTCCGGAGGTCATCAAACGCAGAAACAAGAGTGAAACACAAAAAGCACTGAGACACAAAACACAACCAGAACGGCATCGCTTCAGTGAAACACAGGAGAT
Organism: Rutilus rutilus; assembly: GCF_951802725.1. Classification (NCBI taxonomy): domain Eukaryota; kingdom Metazoa; phylum Chordata; class Actinopteri; order Cypriniformes; family Leuciscidae; genus Rutilus; species Rutilus rutilus. The sequence goes on along the minus strand of NC_140227.1, from coordinate 31,059,922 downwards.
TCATAACAAAATCAGAGAAGGTTTATTTGGTCGATAATCACCAGGCAGAGAAATCATGAAACATAAAACATAAGTGGTTTGATTACAAAAATATCAATTGTCTATTTTGTGAACCATTTCATGAGTTTGCATAGTGGATTCTGAGAATCTCACCAACTCCGTCAGCCGTGTTAAGCTGCGCAATAATGCTTTACTGCATTCAGAACAAACAAACATTGCATATAATGTCTGTTGCCTTTTCCTTTAAGGAAGGCAGAGGCAGATAAAATAGAGTGTTTAGCACAAAAAGCAAATGTTTTATGTGTGATAAAGTGAAAAATAAAGAAATTCGTGAAACACACGCAGAATTAATTGCTAAATAGTTTGTCGCATTAATTCAAAACTTGTGTTTCACCAATGAGGCCCAATGAACGAGGCCCAATGAACGAGGAATGTCACAGCTCCATATTCCAGAGTTGAACTGCTGATTGAATATGGGAAAACCTGTAGAAACGTGCAAAAAGATGTGACAGAGTTGCAGTTCTGGTTCGATTGTATTTGGCATCAAAAAGGATGGAGGAGGGATGAAGATCTGGTCTCCTCTTCATCAGAGGGACGTCTCAGTCCAGGACAGGACGGCTCAAAGCAGTGTGCATCTCTCTTTCAGGCTTTTCTTCTTCTTTCCACTCTTCTTTCCGTTCTTCTCCTTGTTCTCAGACATCTTCTTCGCCCGCACCTCCCTCATCAAGTCAAAGAACACCTGCAAACAACAGACCCCAGTTGACGTACTCACAATCATCATGTATTCTGAGAGGATCTGGATATGAAAGGCACAAAACCTTATCGACGTTGGCTCGAGTTTTGGCGGATGTTTCCACGTACTGGACGGCCCACTCGTCCGCTTTGGCTCGGGCCTCGTCCGCAGACACCTGCCTCCTTTCCTCCAAATCAGACTTATTCCCCACCACTAGCAGAGGGATTTTATCCTCCTCTGCTTTCACTCTCAGGATCTGCTCCCTGTGCGGATCAGGAACACATAAACACATATGATATGATCCTAACACAGCTCATGTGCAACTGAGAATCTCTCTTTTTTTTATCGAAAGCGCTCTTTTATGCTCACCAAGGCTGCATTTATTTGATGACAAATACAGTAAAAACTGTGAAATATTATTTCAATATAAAATAACTGTTTTCTATGGGAATATATTGTAAACTGTAATTTATTCCTCTGATCAAAGCTGAATTTTCAGCATCATTACTCCATTTGATTTGATGCTCAAGAAACATTTCTGATTATTGTCAATGTTGAAAACAGTTTCATATGTTTGTGGAAACTGGGATGCATCTTATTTTTCAGGATTCTTTGATGAATAGAAAGTTCAAAGGGACAGCATTTATAGCTTACCTTATAGCTGCACCTTATAAATGTCACTTTTGATCAATTTTATGCATCCTAGATGATTAAAATGATCAATTTCTTAAAAAAACTATAATTCTGAGTTCTGATTCTTAGTTTTTGTACTTTCAATCTAATAAAATGTCATTGTTTCAACTGTTTTACAATATACGGAAGTTTGTTGCGCATAAACCCCATTACAGGTTTATCATTATTATTATTTACTCACAAGAATAAATTTCTACCCAATAAAATATTTTAGTTTGATATAACTAGAAAAACATATATTCGGACTTCCGGTTATGGCGGTGGCGTGATAAGACGCAGATTTCAACCCTCGTGCATTAGGCTAGAATCAATCCTTCTAAACCCACTTAAGATACTTAATTTAAGTTGGTGGAATAGCTAAAGCGATTACTAAAACAATGCCGTCGAAGAAAAAGATCAAAAATAAAGGGAGATTGGAAGCGGAATCACAAATTACGCCATCCGAACCTGAAAGCCTGAGCGAGCACGAAGAGACGGAGGATGAAGGGGGTGAGGCCTCAAACGAGAATCCTAGTAACGCGGAGATGATGAAGGCCTTTAAAGCAATGGAAAGACAAGTAAGCGGCAAGGTGGACGAAATTCTTTCGGCGGTCGTAGATGTCAAAGAGAGATTGACAGAGGCGGAGGAACGAATTTCAGGGACAGAGGACGAAATCGTCCAACTGAAGGTCAGAAATGATACGCTGGAAAAACAGATGAAATCAATGGCTGATAAGGTAATTGACTTGGAGAACAGAAGTAGGAGGAATAATCTTAGGTTGGTTGGCTTGCCGGAGAAAGAAGAGGGATCGGATGCGTGTGCTTTTCTGGAAAAGTTTCTACCAGAGACTTTGGAGTTGGGAGAAAGCGTTACGCCATTGATAATAGAGAGAGCCCATCGAATACCCAGCTCAGGTAAAAAAAACGGGCAAGATGGTAAAGTGCAGCCGAGGACTGTCATAATGAAGTTCCTCAATTTCAAACAGAAGGAACATGTTCTAAAGGCTGCAAAGAGTAAGGGAGCAATTGCATACAAAGGTTCCAATCTTCGTTTTTTCCCGGATTTGTCGGCAGAGCTTCACAGGCAACAAAGAAAGTACGATGCTATCCGTCAAAAATTGCGTGACAAAGGAATCAACCGACACAGAGTAATCTTTCCTGCTCGATTGCTTCTTACACATGGAGACCGTACTGTGATTATGAACAGTCCAGAAGAAGTGGAGAAATTTATGCAGCAGGTCGAGGACAAGTGAACTGAGGTATCGAGTCCAGAAGAAATGGATAAAGAGATGCAACAAATTGAGAACAATTAAACTGAGGTATTAATGCGAGGTACTGAGGACTAAATGTAAAATTGTAGTTTATTTTCTTTGTCTGTAGGTTGTATATTCGTCCAAAGTAGATATTTAATTTTGTTTTAATAAGGGTAACAAGTTAAGTATTTGACGTTTAAGTTAATTCATTTAAGGTTCAGAAAAGGGCGCTTTTGCTATAATATATGAAAAAAGAAATGACACAAAGTGAAAGTTTGACTTTATTTTAAGATAATAGTTTGAAGATATTAGGTTAATATAATGTGTATAGTTGGAAAGATGTTACTTGGAGATATAAGACTGACAGATTGTCAGCGTATTTCTTGTGTTTTTTCTTTTCTTTGAGGTAATAGTATTTTATTGGACAAGTCATGGATTGGTTAAAATATGTGGGTATAAAAGTGGATAAGAAGGTTGAAACGGTAACGATGGATAGAGGTGTTGGTGTTCTTTTTTTTTTGAACAACAGAACAAATAGGAGAAGACCATTTAAGAAGTCGAGTGTAGGGAAGGGGGTTACTGATACAGATGGTATCAGTGAAGCATGGAAAATGCTGGGGTAAGTTCATATTTTATGTTATTAGTTTTGTTTTAGTTATTTTAGGTTTGGCCTCTTATATTTTGGCAAATATATGGTTCAAGGTAATGAGGATGGTTAAAACAAAAAATGGCACAGACAGGAGGGATTAAGCTTCTATCATGGAATTGTAGGGGGCTGGGGAAACTAAAAAAGATTAAACAGGTGATGACTAGAATTAAGCAGATACATGCAAATGTGGTATTCTTGCAAGAGTCACACATGACTAAGGAGGAAGTGATCAAAATTGAAAGAAGGTGGCAAGGACAGGTATTCTCGGCATGTTTTACTACACAAGCCAGAGGGGTAATTACATTAATACATAAAGCTGTGCCATTTCAAGTAAATAATGTTATTAAGGACCCAGCTGGCAGATTTGTGATTATTCAGGGAAGATTGGTAACAGAGATAATCAATTTAGTAAATATCTATGGCCCTAATAAGGATGACTCTAAATTTTATAGCAACATATTTCTGATGGTGGCTTCATTACCAGGTCAGGTTATAATGGCGGGGGATATGAATTGTACACTTGATCCAGGAAAAGATAGATCTACGGGAGTTGATACCGCACATGTGAATTCTAGAAAACAGATTCTACATTTTATAAGAGAGCTTAAACTAGTGGATATATGGAGGCATCTTAACCCAAAGAAGACTGCATATTCATGCTATTCGGCAACACACCAAACTTACTCTAGAATAGACTACTTTCTTGTGTCAGCCCAATTGCTTTCAAAATGTATAGATTGTCAATACCTTAGTATTGTCATTTCTGACCATGCACCAGTGTCTTTGTCGTATGTCGATTCAAAATTAGTTAAAGATCCCCCTAAATGGCGATTCCAGCAAAGTTGGCTTAAGGATGCGTCATTTGTAGAGTTCTTGGGCAATCAAATTGACAATTACTTTGAAACAAATCAATTGGAAACTTCAGCAGGAATTCGGTGGGAGGCATTTAAATGTTTTATTCGGGGACAAATTATTAGTTTTTGTAGTTCTAAAAGTAAAAAATCTCGACAGGAGTTACAAGATTTGGAAAAAGAGATTAAAGAGCTGGAAAATGAAGTATATCATAGTGATTCAATATGTGCAGATAAACATAAACAGTTATTAATGCTTCGATCTAAATATAATACACTTTCTGCAAATAAAACTGTAGCTAAGTTATTAAAGCTGAAACAAACATTTTATGATCAAGGCGAAAAGACAGGTAAAGTGTTGGCGTGGCAAATTAAAAAAAAGCAAATGGAGAGGGCTGTAGATTCGATTGAAGAATCAGATGGTAATATCATTGTTGACCCACAAGAAATTAATAATTCATTTAGATCATATTATATGAAACTGTATAATTCTGAATGTACTTCGGGTTCAGAAATACAAAAAACTTTTTTGGATAATTTGGAGTTACCTAGGATACCAGAAGAACATAAAAATGAAATAGGAAAAGACATTAGTTTACAAGAGGTGGTAGAGGCGATCGATCTGATGAAAGCGGGGAAGGCGGCGGGACCTGATGGTCTCCCCATGGATATATATAAAAAATTTAAAGATAAATTAGTAAGACCTATGTTAGACATGCTAGTAGAAGCCTTTGCGGAGAATAAACTTCCTATGTCTTTGAATGAAGCTATAATTACCTTATTGCCTAAACCAGGAAAACCTAACAATAAATGTGAAAATTTTCGACCTATAAGTTTACTCAACTCAGACACTAAAATCCTGAGCAAAATATTGGCAAGAAGATTAGAAACTGTAGCATCTTACGTCATAGGGATAGATCAGAATGGTTTTATGATAAATAGACAAGGATGTCATAATGTAAGAAGAGTGCTAAATATTCTGCATCAACAAAAGGGGGAAAAAGATACTGCTTTACTAGCACTAGATGCAGAAAAGGCATTCGACAGGGTGGAATGGGATTTTCTGTTTGATGTTTTAATTCGGTTTGGATTTGGAGAAAAATACTGCAAATGGGTTAAATTGTTGTACCAGAATCCTTCGACAGAGGTCTTAACTAATAATTTTATATCAAAATCATTTAATATTTCTAGGGGATGTAGACAGGGATCGCCTCTTTCCCCTCTCCTTTTTCTGATGGCTATTGAACCCTTGGCAATTGCTATCAGAAAAGAAAGTGATATAAAAGGTATAGAAATGTTTGGCAGTGAACATAAAATAGCGCTATTTGCTGACGACGTTATATTATTTTTAAAGAAATTAGACTCAACCATTCCGGCTTTAATTCAAATTATAGAGACATTTGGGAAAATCTCAGGGTATCGGATCAATAATTCAAAATCTTCAGTTATGTTGCTGAATGAAGAAGAAAGGAAAAGTCCTATCAGTAAGGTAGATATGTTTAATAAGGTGGAAATTTTCACATATTTGGGAATTAAAATTACTCCAAAACTGGAAGACATAGTAACAAAAAATTATAATTCAATTTTTGAGAATACAGTGACGCTGGTTGAAAGATGGGCTTCTTTACCGTTGTCTTTAATAGGAAGAATTAATATTTTAAAAATGAATATTTTACCTAAATTTTTGTACCTATTTCAGAATATTCCAATCACACCTCCTAGTAATCTGTTTTCTAGACTTAAAAAGTTAATTATTAAATTCATATGGAACAATAGAAGATCCAGAATTAGATTATCTCTTTTATATTTGCCATTTGATAGGGGTGGGCTTCAATGCCCTAATTTTAAAGGGTATTATACTGCTGCCCAGTTAAGATCTATTATGTTTTTCTTCTCAACATCTAATGAACAACCCGTATGGGTAGAAATGGAAAAAAACTCTATTCTGAATAAAATACCCTTGGAATCATATTTATATGATTTAGATCGTAAAATTTTACAGAAAATGAAGGGTAATGTTACGAATCCAATGGTTTTAAATATGGTAAGGGTATGGCATGAGACGCAGAGATATTTGAATATCCCCTATACAAGTGAAATATCTCGCTACTGTCCAATATGGGGAAATCCTAAGTTTAGTCCTGGAAAAGTAGATGTAGGTTTTAAGATGTGGGCAGAAAAAGGTATTAAAAGTATAAAAGATTTATATAAGGAAGAAAATCTTATGTCATTTCAAGAATTGAGTAATACATTTGATATACCTAAAAGTCATTTTTTTAGGTACTTGCAGATAAGAAGTTTCATTTTATCATTTCAAAAAAGTACTGGAAATATACCACCACTATCAGTTTTGGAAAGAGTAGTCACTAAAGATTGTTATGATAAAGGTCGGATTTCACTTCTGTATAATATGTTGGTAGAGGGCTCCCCGGAGTCTTCTAGCTCTCGTTTAGGAGCATGGAGTAAGGATCTTAACGAGGAGATCACACCAGATGAATGGAGTGAGATTTGTCAAGATGCTCAAGTACAAACAGTTAATACAAGATTAAAGTTGTTGCAATATAATTGGCTTATGCGAGTATACATAACTCCAGTATTATCAAACAAATTTAATGAAAATATACCAGATACATGTCCCAAGTGTAAGGTTTGTAAAGGTACCTATTTCCATTGTATATGGGAATGTGAAGAAATATCGAAATTCTGGAAAGAAGTGCATAATATGATTGGTAAAATAATAAATGTGAGTCTTCCTTTTGGACCAAGGATTTTTCTACTGCATTTGTATCCTAAGCTTAAGTCAAAGGAATGTATCTTTATTTCTATGTGTATCTTACAAGCTAAACGCCTCATTGCATTACAATGGAAGAATCTAGAACCACCCAGCATAAAAAGGTGGCTCAGGGAGATGGTACTGAATATGTCAATGGAGAAAATAACATATATTATTAAAGGAAAGGGTAAGACTTTTGAAGATGTTTGGAATCCCTTTAGATCCTTCATAGAGAAGGAGGATAGTGACATGTTTAAGGAGACAATTGAAGATATGTGAGATTATAGGATGTATTTGTATTAGGAGGCCTTAATAGTTTGTATGTGTTTTTTTATTTATTTATTTTTTATATATATTTTTTTTATTTTTTATTTTTTTATTATTATTATTATTTATTTATTTATTGTGTGTTTTAATTCATTAGTCTTGAAGATGTGAGTCCTGTACAAATTGAGATATGCTAAGTTGTAATGATGCGAAGACATCAATATGTGTCTATATTGCATTTTGTATTTTGTATTTTTGTTCCTGGTGTGTGTGTGTAATATATGTTGTTAAAAAAGTTAATAAATATATTTAAAAAAAAAGAAAAAAAAAAAAAAAGAAAAACATATATTCATTATAGTGTGTGTATATATTATTATATTTAAATATATATATATATATATATATTATATTAGTATGTGTGTGTGTGTGTGTGTGTGTGTGTGTGTACTGTATATACACAACACATATTTATACATACATATATTATATAAACACAAACCTTTATGTTAGATGCGATTAATCGCATTAATTTTGACAGCACTAATTTGTTAACGTATTGGTAAAACGTATATTCCATGACTTTTCCAGGTCTAGAAATTCCCTTATATATCCACCAAAATATTTCTAGTTCTTTGCTATAATGACAAAACTGATCATTTTTTAACACTTTTATTTTCAGAAACTAGGAGTGTCAATAATATATTCAAATGATCAATCTTTGAAAATTCTCTCATATATCCCGCTTTTCCAATCCTAACTCAAAAATAAAATGTCAGTTGTTGAAGGAACAGATTATAATAAATATAATGTCTGCTTACATCTTAATTTTTAGCAGTTTTAGCTTATTGTATGTCTTATATCTTACAGCTCGACTCAGCATTTTGTTTCCATCAGATGATCATAATGTTGTTGTGGGCAGGATGCCGGCGTAATGATAACATCATTCTGCTCTTTCTGAGAACACACAGTGCGGTAACTGTGCTTCTTCCACACTGGGACTGAACTGAGCGTCTGTAAAGGCACTAGAACAGCAGATAAGCAGGACGTCCTGACCTGAACTCTGACGCGGCGCTGAAGGACTCTGGTTCTGTGATGGAGAACACCAGGAGAAAACCCTCTCCGCTGCGGAAGTAGTTATCCCTGATGGCAGCGTAATCTTCCTGACCCGCCGTGTCCAAGATATCAATCTGCACCTCCTCTCCATCCAGCACCACCTTCTTCCTGTAACTGTCAGCCTTGGTGGGCTCGTAGTCCTCCACGAACTGAGCAACACATAGTCATAATAGACATAGGAGAGTAAGGCCCAATCCCAATTCTACCCCTTACACACTTCACTTTCCCCTACCCCTCTGTTTTGCGCGTTCACGTGTTAGGGTAGGGTTGTCTCGATTCTCTTTTGGGTGGATATTCTCTTTTTCGGGACCACCCTTCAAACGAAGGGGTACAAGAAATGTCCCTGTATACACCGGCTACTGTGGCAACATGGCTGACCCATAAATGTAAGAATTTTTGGCATTAATAAATATTTTAATGACAAATAATCATTAGCTTTATGTTACATTCAATCTTGTGTTCATATTAAGAAACGTTTGCCATAAAAAAAAATCGCTGAAGTTCACTAACGATAGTCCCGCAACATATTTCCATGTCTGATAACTGGTGAATGTAATTGCGGCAGGGAATTGGCTTATCTTTTACCGTACGTCTGCTATGCATCTCCTGTGACGTAGGCGCTAGCGACGACGTATAATGATGTGTAGCGGTGTAGTAGTGGTGTCCCATTTCTTAGGGGAATATTTTCACCCCTACGCCTTGCCACTCTGTTTCAAGGGGCAAGGGTTAGGGGTAGGCGAAGGGGTATAAAATAGAATTGGGATTGGGCCTAAATGAAGGAACTCTTCCTGACTGTGATGAACAAGTAATAATCATAATAGAGCAGACGAAGGAGAGTAAATGGTTTAATTTTGAAGGAACACTGTGATGAACTCACCTCGTCATACATGAACTGCAGTGTGAGAGCAGATTTCCCCACTCCGCCACTGCCAACCATGATCACCTTGTGCAGGACCAGCGAACTTTGATTTTTACTCTTATTTGCTGCCATGACTTTAGTGTTTTAGAAGAAACAGAACTAGACTGCAAACATACAAAAGAATAGAAACATACATTGTTAATACATATTATGTATATATTATAAGTACATTCATTATCAATATATATTATAAATACAGTAACACTTTACAATAAGGTTCATTAGTTAACATTAGTTAGTCTAGTATTAACTAACAATGAGCAATACATCTGTTACGGTAGTTATTAATCTTTGTTAATATTAGTTAATAAAAATACAGATGTTCATTGTTTGTTCATGTTAGTTCACAGTGCATTAAGTAATGTTAACAAATACAACCTTTGGTTTTAATAATGTATTAGTAAATGTTGAAATTAATATTAACTGAGATTAACAAATGCTGAGGAAGTATTTTTCATTCTTAGTTCATGTTAACTAAGGTATAAACTAATGAACCTTATTGTAAAGTGTTACCATAAATACATATATATTATTAATAACATATTATAAATGTATACATATTATTAATATCCAAATAAATGCACCTTAAATTGTGATCAACTGTGTGCATCCATCCATCTTGCCATGTTTATAGGTCATGTACCATGATAGTACTATGGTATTCTTTGACGTACAACGTAAATACTACGGTACTGAATATGAATTAATCATTTACTATTATGGTACACAGTAAAAGTACCATGGTACCGTCAGCCATAGCACTTCTTTGTAAGGACAACAGTATCAGTAAGAAACAGAAAACAACACTACATTACTAAAATGTACTAAAAAGTATAAAGCAAGCGGTTGTAAAATTGAATAAAGCTATTTTCACTTTTCCATCCCGCGGACAGAGACCATAGGACAGAAACACCACCCCTTCCTTATTGTTATAGACGAGAGCCCGCCTCTTCTAGCTCTTGATTGGTTCAACAGACAAATTATGAAGCGGGTCCTCCTCTACTCTCTCTCTCATTGGATGTGAAAACAGTCAATCACAGAGTTTTCCCACAAAGACTTCATCCGAGGAAATACCTCAGAACTGCAAAGTTTTCGTCTACGCAAACTGATCTGAAACATTTTTAAACTGATCAAAACAACGTAAAGTATCATAGATCACTCACCGGAAGTTTGATCTGTGAAGGGCCAGTGATTTGATTGGAATGTATAAGCGGTTAAAACATAATTCTGTCACCCGGGATCAAATCCACTACTCCCGTCCCGTACAAGCTACACCGCCCCGCCCACCGGATATTCAAATTACAAGGATATGACGCCATTACACCATGTATGGATATTTCGGCTAAGGTAGTGTTTATTTTGATTTGTGATAAAGTATGATGATTTTTCATATGATGTGCAAAATTCTATGAAACATACGTTTTTACATTGCTTTAACTCATCAAAATAAGTTCAAGATTAAATAAAATACAAGATTCAGCAATTTTTTTTTGTCAGTTTAATGTAATTTAAGTTGTAATGACTTAAAAATTAAAAAAATACTTAAAAATGTAAGGCAGCAACTTACTTTACGGTTAATTTTCTGTACACGGCATATGTTTATATTTATTTGTATGTAGGCTAGGTATACATATATGTGTGTGTTTGTGTGTATATTAATTATTAATTTACACACACACACACACACACACACACACACATATATATATATAAAATGTGTTAATGCAGTTATAGGTGTCAAGTATACGCAGGACTTGTGAATTCTTAATTTGGCGAGTGGTGGCGCTGTTTTACAACTTTAAACTTCATCAGTGAGGCGCTATCAGTCATAAACCACTGGACTATTTTATTCAGATAAATGTAAAATAAAATTAGGCCTATACCCTTTAGTCAAGTACTTTTTATTTTAAGAGACCCTCTTTGCACTTGTTCTATTTAAAAACAACTAGGCTACTGTGGTGTTTTTTTTTTTTTAGTCATAGCCTACTTTTCAAACTCTTTCTGTTAGATCTAGTTAGTGAGGTTTAAAAAGAGCTTCTCTGGCGCCTGTTTAACCAGTTTACGAGTTCACACTTTCATTCACTCAAAACAGTTAAAAGTTTTGCTCATTTACTTTCCGAGACTGAAACACACTGGCTGTGAAGGGTTTGATTCAAAGATGACGCTTCATCACTTCAGACCCACAGTTCGCCTTTTGACCTTGATTTAGCAAAATGAATCCATAATCACCTAAAATCATGTCGTTTTGCTTTTGCGTACTTAGCAGCAAAATAAAAAGTGTCTTTTCTCTTTTAAAAGGATATGTTGATCTGAATAAATAAACACTCTGAAATATGCTGAGTTGTTTCATCCCATGTTTGGGTCAAATATGGACAAACACAACCGTTGGGTTGAAAATAAATAAACCAACCGGTGGGTTTAAGAATAAAAAAATTAAACCAACGGTTGGGTTCGTCCATATTTGACCCAAACATGGGTTGAAACAACCCAGCATTTAAATCTAGTCTTTATTATGATAGGCAGGCTATATCAAAATATAATATTTTGCACACTGCATGACTAAAACCATTTTATATGCCTATACTTCATAACCTTAATGTTAAAGTACTTTTTTTTTTTTTTACATGTAATTTTATTTTTATAGGCTAATTTTAACTCGCAGAAATTATATTATATTGGACCGATCATTACTATATTCTATATTAGGTGTATTGTGCATTTCAACACATTTAAACTGCAAAAAAAAAAGTGCATTAGTCCTGCCACAGATCCCGAGGTTTCTCTACCTCTGACTAGAGTTGGCGGATCGTCCCACGTGGTTCTCCAGTCCCGTATAAAAACTTTCCAGAGGCTCCAAAGCGGCACAATGTCTGTTTGCGCGAGAAAAAAGCTGAAGCTCCAGAACACCATCCCGAGAGTTATGATGAAGAAGTATTTGGGAAACGTACACTGGAAGTCAAAATGCCCAACACAAGAGAACGGGATCTTCAACTGAAGAACTGAAAACAAAGGCAAAACGGCGAATGATTATTTGGAAACACTGTGGGGAAACTGACTGGTTTGCGCTCGCTTCCCTTAATCATGGATGATTTTAACTCAAAAGCGTGAAGAAATCACCGGGACAAATCATAACAGCTCCTTTGTTTAGTCTGTGGGGTTTTTGACGCGTAATACTGAGATGCCATGACGCGTCGGACTTGTGCGTAAAAGCGCGGCTGAACGCGGACAGATCTCAAGAGCTCTGCTTACGTTCCTTATTTATCCAACATCATACACGAATCGGATGGTGTAACGGGCCGTTCTCACTGTGATATCGATCCGAATTGAACAAGCATCGCGGAGTGACCAAAAACGACAGGAACATATTCAAGCCGCTCACAGGATTTATTGCGTTTATATTGCTATTTCATAAACCGGATCATCTCTACGAGTGGATATTACAGCCTTTCTCCACTTATTAAGCGCCACTTTTTTCGGAGTTGGAGAAGCGGATACGAACTTGGCCGCTTTCATCTCCATCAATCTAGCTCTCCAGCTCTCCAGCAGTTTATCATCACAGAAGATGAAAAGCTTGATGTTCGAAGTGCTTTGTTTAGTGTCCTTCCTCGTCTCCACCCGCTGCACACCGGCACCGGACACCGAAGCGCACAGCACCGGCCCGAGCTGCGCGTCCTGCGGGCTCAGCCAGACCGATGGACCCGCGCGGGTGGACGTGGATTTCCTGGAGGCCGTGAAGAGGCACATCTTGAGCCGGTTACAGATGAGGGACAGACCCAACATCACACACCCCGTCCCGAAGGCGGCGATGGTGACCGCGCTCAAGAAGCTCCACGCCGGGAAGGTGCGCGCGGACGGGAGGGTGGAGATCCCGAACCTGGACGGACACGCCACGTCCATGAACGAGGTGGAGGAGGAGACCTCGGAGATCATCAGCTTCGCCGAGACAGGTGTGTGTTTGAGGCGGGTCTGTGCGCGCGCTTTTACGCGTGCACTGTATAACCAACCCGGTCACATTAAATGCGTCTCTATAGCACGCATGTGTTTATCGTGTAATTTATACGCGAAAATGAGTTTTTACGTGTGTATGATACGCATGGGTAGGTTTAGTAGTGGTGTGGGGTACGCATAATACGTTTGGGTAGGATTAGTGTAGAGACGCATTTTCATGAGATCAGGCTGGTAAAACATATTGTTGGTCTAACTTAAAAAAAAAAATTTTTTTACCTGGTTGCCTTAAAATATTGAGTTCATTGAAATATTTTTTTTTTAGTTAATGTAATGAAGGAGATTGGTCTAATCAATAGAAACTCAAAATATGATGTTATCTGAACCACATGTATTATCTAAGTTGATTTGACAAAAGATAAAAAGTTGTGATAACAAATAATGTCAGTTTAATGTAATTTAAGTTGAAATGACTTAAACTTCCAAGTTGATTGTCCTTAAAAAAGGCAGCAACTTTATTTTTTTTTCAGTGTAGGAACATTAAACTGTAGCCAATGGAAAATGCAATTACTAAATTGTTTATAATTAAGACATGTGACAACTTGCCCCGGCCTGACATTCATGACCCTTTAACTTTCAGTTCAGATGCATGTCAGCGTTTTTATTGTCTATATAGCCTGCAGATATTACAAAAATATTGCATTTTTAATCTGGAGGACAGAAGTCACAAAAAAGATCCTAGAAAGGTGTTTGAAATCATCAAAGAGAGAAAAGCACCAAAACCCCAGTTACTGACTCTCATGTGTGACAACTAGCCCCGCTCTGCCTCATTTATGGGGTGATACTCATGTTAAAGGTTATTTGAAATCATTTCTGGCTGTTTAGGTTGCTATATGATTCATTGGAGGATCAAAAAAGTTTTTGATGTTTCATTATAGGATCTTCCGATCAGTGTTTTGGTCTTTAAAGGCATTAGACCATCTAATCTTTTTGTTCTATTCAGAACCCTTTTAAGAGCATCAAAAAGAGCATTTAAAGTCATCTCACACAGAAAACTGTTCATGCATCCACAATCCAGTTAAAGAATCAAACTAAAGCCAAACTGCAACTCATAAATCAACTAATGAGATCAAAATGCATCACAGATCTATTACCTGACATGAGCGAAACATGAAAACACACACAGCACAACTTTCAGATGACTACAGTGTTGAGTATGTTTTGTATACAGGACTGAGAAAGACTAAAAGTGGGTGAAATGCTGTTAGATCATCGTTATAATCTGCCATGGTGATCTCATTACATCATGAGCGCACATCTTTAACAAAGACAAAAGGTATTTGTCTTGTTTCATGAACTTCCGAAACGTCTTTTCTTCTATTGACGTCAAATAGCTAGTAATTTAATATTGGTTAATGCAATAAAGAGGACGTCTTTCCCTTTAGATTCCATAAAGAAGAGAATTGGGATGCATGCGGTACAAACTCACATTCAGATCTACTGAATCACATCCCGTCCCTCATTTTTTCCACTTAAATATCCTGTTACATTCAAAAGTCCGTCACATTATGCAAGTAAAATGGGATGCAAAGAGCGTTTCATGTTGACTTCGAGTTTTTTCAGCAATGTATCGTAGAATTTGCTAAACAAATTCAGCAGCTCGCAGCAAATCTGAGTTCAGGTCAAACTGCGATCAGAAGCAAAGACACTCGAAATCCTTTCTTAGTAAAGCACACATTCAAAAGGGTCACGTTGAATCTTACTAACCCGTTGCAAGCGCTGCAAACCAGGCATTCATCAAGTCCTGCACGAGATTGCAAGCACAATTTGGGCCGCAATTATTGAATCCAGTGCAGACCTGGACCTTTGACCTTTTGTGCTGTGTTGTTCAGTGGCTGCCAAGATGAGACTCGCACCCGGACGAGATCCAGGGACAATTTACCCAAATGCTGAAACTGAAAAATGACTGGTGAACTATTGTGTTGCTCTGCCATTCCTGATCGATTCAGGTTAAGTGATCGATATGTTCCTGGCGTCGTCTGATGCTTTTACAGCATGTGTTGCTAAAGGAAGGTTGTTTTTTGTTTTGCAGATTTGCTAAAATGAAGTCTAATGGTTTTATTCTTTATGCTTTGCTCAAAAGTATCTTAAAGTCATCATAAATGCCGACTGCAACCCATTTAACATCCATAATGTGACATATTTCAGAACGAAACGGACAGAAACATAAAACTTAATGGTTTTATTCATGAGGATTTTAATAGATGGAACAAAGTGCTTTTATGAAGGTGGTTGAAATTGAAGACAGACTGATGACGAAGGAGCAAAGGCATTTCAGATGTAGAACAAGTTATTATATTTTATTTTAGTGAAAGATTATAAAGAATACTATTTTGTGTTTTAGAAAAACACGCACCGATGAATCATTCACAATCATAAAATGCAGCTCAAAGTGCTTGACAGGTCGGAATATAAAAAAATCTGTATATAAATGTAATAAAATAAATGAAAAAATAAGATAGAAATGTATATTAATTCAGTAATTTTATATGTCATAAAAACAGTATGTTGAGGTTTAATGCTTCAACTATGAATAATAGAAAAATATTTGAAAAATACAAAAAAAAAGAAAGAAAGAAAATACATTTTCAAGGAAGTTAAAACAAATAATATTAAAATTCTGTAAAAAAAAGAAATTTGTGCTGTGAAATCGATTAATCGTGATGAATCGCATCTAACAAAAGTTTGTTTATATAATATGTGTATATATATTATTATATTTATATATACATATTATATGTGTGTATACACACACATACAGTATATGTACACGCATATATATTTGTATAAACAAACTTTTATGCTATATGCGATTAATTGTGATTAATCGATTTGACAGCCCTAAAAAATACATAAAGTAACCTAAATATCTTCCTCAAAAACCAACTCAAGACATGATATTAAGATATTACGCAGAAACGTCTGAAGTCGTAAGGCCTCGGAGAGCAGATTTGTGCGGTCGGCGTGGCCGGACGGAGCGTCCCGGAGCGGCTCTGGATGCTGGGAGCTGCGGAGCCACCGGTGGGCCTGTGTGGGGTGACCTCAGGACATGAGCGCTGGAACACGTCCAGAATCTTCTGGAGGATCTGGTTCTCTGTAAGAATGAAGCTGCCCTGCGCTGGCAGAGGCCAAGTGAGTCCCTCTAGGTTTCTGTGACATCTTAATGGTGTGTGGAGACGCAGGTGAGGACGAGTGCCAAGAGGGAGAGTTTGCTCGCGCTGTCTATTAGAGCCCAGTGATGAATGTGCTCCGCGCTTTACTAAAGGCCTGAATCGAAGCGGGAAGCCGGCCAACCTGTGATCTTGCGTTCGCTCTTGTTTTTAGCTTTGCTTTTACGCTTTGATTTGGCCAGCTGGAACTGGTGGTGACAGTAAACACCATCCCTCCTGTGTTCAGTCCAGTTCAGGCATCACTAGTGCTCGTATTTAGGGTTCGTGAACTCAACAAACCCGTAAAGCTAAGGGTGATTTCAGTGGAACAGGAACTGGAAGTGTATAAAGCAAGCAGTGAGTTTGTTGTTTGTCCTGATGGTGTTTGCAAACCCCTGTGGATGAAGCCACAGCTAATGACACTTTTGTCTTTCTGTGTTTCCTGATAGTTTGTCTCAGTGATTTGGGTTTTCTTTAAGACTGTTTTGAGTGTATAGTCAACAAACACGTAACTCTTAATGTTTTTCTGATGCCAAACCTTTGCACTGAAGCTTGTTTATAAACAAGAAATAAAACAAATTCATTTTATTTCACAATTCTGACTTAATAACTCGCAAGTGGTTTATAAAATGAATGGATGGATGATTCAGACTCTCCCAGTGCATTATGGGTATTCTCTAGCCGTTGAGAGTACATCGGTTGTACACTCGTTATTGAGGTGCATTGTGGGATTGAATGAGTGCACTCGATAATGTCCACTATGGTTTCAGACACCACTACAAATGGCTGTTCCCTCAAAAGACTATAGGAGGCGATTTCGGACACAGCCAAACTCGCGATGCGCAAATGCGGAGGAGTGTATCACTTCACTATATAGCGAAATAAATTACGAGCATGCAATCGCGTAGTTACGTTGTCAATTAGTAAGTCATGAAATTACCAAAAAGTGCCAATAAATTCCAGAACTGGTACATAACTCGAGTGAGTGTGTGTGTGTGTGTGTGTGTGTGTGTGTGTGTGTGTGTGTGTGTGTGTAAGAGAGAGTGAGTGAGTGTGTGAGTGTGAGTGTGTGAGTGTGAGTGAGTGTGTGTGTGAGAGAGTGAGTGAGTGAGTGAGTGAGTGAGTGTGTGTGTGTGTGTGTGTGTGAGTGAGTGAGTGAGTGAGTGTGTTTGTGGGTGAGTGAGTGAGTGTGTGTGTGTGTTTGTGGGTGAGTGTGTGTGTGAGAGTGAGTGAGTGTGAGTGAGTGAGTGAGTGAGTGAGTGAATGTGTGTGAGAGTGAGTGAGTGAGTGAGTGAGTGAGTAAATGTGTGTGTGAGAGTGAGTGAGTGAGTCTATTTGTGAGTGCGTGAGTGAGTGTGAGTGAGTGAGTGTGTGAGTGTGTTTGTGAGTGAGTGAGTGAGTGAGTGAATGTGCGTGTGAGAGTGAGTGAGTGAGTGTGTGTGTGAGTGAGTGAGTGAGTGAGTGAGTGTTTGTGAGTGAGTGAGAGTGAGTGAGTATGTGTGTGTGTGTGTGTGTGTGTTTGTGAGTGAGTGAGTGAGTGAGTGAGTGAGTGAATGTGTGTGAGTGAGTGAGTGTATGAGTGAGTGAGTGAGTGAGTGTGTTTGTGAGTGAGTGAGTGAGTGAGTGTGTGTGTGTGTGTGTGTGTGTGTGTGTGTGTGAATGAGTGTGTGTGTGAGTGAGTGAGTGTGTGAGTGAGTGAGTGAGTGTGTTTGTGTGAGTGAGTGAGAGTGAGAGTGAGAGAGTGTGTGTGTGGCAACCTTTTTGGTGAAATGACCAAAAATGTGGGTCCATTGTGGGTCCCACGGCCAAACTAGTTAAGAACCACAGATCTAAGTTATATCCAACTTTATCTGCAAGCATACAGTATACTCACAATATAAAGCAAATATCAAATGCCTGATTTTTTTTTTTTTATTCTGTTGCAAAATGTAAATCGGACAGATGTTTAAATGAAGTTGTAGTATCTGCGATGGATTGGCCTCCTGACGGGATGTTTCTGGGATAGACTTCAGCCCTATGACCCTATGAGAGATATCATTATATACAACTTTATTCGCATACATACAGTATACTTACATAAAGAGATATAAACTTATGATTGCTTAAACTGGTTGCTTGTATCATTGCAAAATGTAAACTATATCATCACACAGCTCCAATCTGCTAAATGCATCTGCTAAGATATATACATTAACTTCATTATTTCCTGTAAAGCTACTTTGGAATAATGTATTGTGAACAGCTCTATATAAATATATTAGACTTCACTTCACTCTAACCCTGCGAATGTGCATTAATGCCCCCAAAAAGCCACTTTTGCGATGATATAAAACATCATTATAGTGCAATATTATTAGCATTTTTATATATTACTATTATTGTTATATATTAGTAGGATTTTTGTTTGAGGTTTAATATAATCAAATTTGAATGTGCACTTAAGGAAGTTTACCCAAAAATGAACATGTTCCCAGGAAGCATCATATCGTGTAATATTGTTTGCTAATGAAAGTCTTCATAAAGTATTACCTCTAATTCAGCAAGACAGAGTTTACATTTAAATGAGTTACAGTGAAACCAAATGCGATTATCCAATCAGAGGCCTGCGAGCCGACCATGTGACCGGCTCACATCTCTCTCTCTCTCGGCACAGCTGCGCACTTAATCCACACAATTATACACATGCACACATAACTTATGAGTAATGACATATACAGAATATTTTTAGATTTATTTTTAAACATTTGTATTTTATGTGTGTTTTGCGGATACTTTTCAGACAGATTCCAGACGGCTCAGATTTATTAATCCTCCCAGTGCATTAAAGAGCAGCAGAAACATCATATTTCTTGTGTTATGTCGAAGTCTGCAGTGGGAAGAAGCGAGTGAGAGAAAACAGATTAGTTTGTTTGCTAATTCAAGCATCAGTATCAAGTATAAGTGCATGTGATGTGATCAGATGCACAAGTTGAAAGATACAAAGAGCACATAACACAATGATGTGCATGTGGATAAGTTAGTTTATGTCATTTGGAAGAAGAAAGAATACATTTTGATTGTTTTGGTGGCTCCAAAAGCGTTCAGTGTCATGTAAATGTGCTTCTTTTGTGAATGTCGTAGGGTTGTGCTTGATCGCTCTCACTGTACCGCTGTATGTCGACTCCTGTGATGCGTTTCCTGTGATGTCACGCGGCTCATTGTGCGCTCTCTGCGGCTCAGCAGCTTTTGCTGGGAAGTAGTGTTGTGTTCTCATAAACTCTCTCAGTCCTGTCATCTCCATCCAGACCCCCGACAGCACTGGATCCGACCCCAGAACGAGACACACAGGAGATCAGCTAGAGCCAACCCTCTCCAGAACATGTCCGGGTCACAAATCTGAAGAATCAAATACAAAATAATATTAAAAATATATGTGTAGAATCAAGGACTTTTTTTTTTTTTTTTTGCATGTGACATTTATTTTCATTATTTAAATTTCAATGTATTTATACATAATAGTAGGCCTCTGATTTATGTTGAATTTAAGTTTAATTTAAGTTTTAATAAAAGAAAATGTTTCCAATTAAACCAATCAAGAACATGTGCGGGTCATATTTTACCCTAAAATCAGACATAAAAAATTTGATTTTGCACGAAGGACGAATATTATTTGTTAATATTATTTTGGCTTTTTTTTTTTTGGCAAGCGTTTATACATCTTGGTAGCATTTTTGTTCTGGATTTAATTTATGCTGAATTAAGTTTAATTTAAGGTTTAATAAAATAAAATGGTTGAATCTCATGAAACCTTTCGAAACCATGTTCGGGTGATATTTGACCCAATTTTATTAAAGTTTCATTTTAAATTTAATAAAATAAAATGTTTATTTTTAATAAAAGGTTAAACTTTCAAGAATATGTTCAGGTCTTAAGAACAGAAATTATAAAAGAAATTATATTTTTCACAAAGATCTATTATGTTCTGCAAAAAAGTTGTTTATTTATAGGACAAAAATGCATGCAAGTGTTACGTTTATTGTTATGAAAAATGTAAATACTTCATATTAAGTATTATAGTATTATATTCATATTAATACTATTTAAAATTTTTATTTGAAATATACATTTTCAAAAACATGCTTTACTCTAAAACTGTGAGGAAAATCAAAGCCATATATCTAAACAAGTTGTGTTCAAAATTTGAGCTTGATATCTCAAAAAATGAGCTTTCAGTCAGGTGTTGTTCGGCTGCAGTACCAAAAGTGTCCACTAGATGAAATTCGTCTCCTATTCATTTCCAATGCGCAAATTTTTGACCACGAGGAGCACAAGTGTGACTATTGTTTTCAGGACCATTTAACCTGTTCGAATCATGTCCATGATTTTTTTTTTTTTTGTCTTCACACAGCAACTGCCAACACTTTACTAAGTTTCGTACCATTCTGATGAATAATAATAAAAAAAGTAAAATATTTCGGTCAAAAATGACCGCAGAGCACTAACAGTTGATGAAATGCACTGAGCTGATCATGTTTTCTCCTCTCTTGATCCCACAGACGAGTCTCTGACCTCCAAAACCAGCCTGTTTTTCGTTATCTCCAACGAGGGCAACCAGAACCTGCACGTGTCCCAGGCGAACCTGTGGTTATACTTCAAACTCCTGCCAAATGTTTTGGAGAAGGGCTCTCGTAGGAAGATCACGGTCAAGGTTTACTCGCAAGAGCCGGGTGTCGGGAGCAAGTGGAACTTGGTGGAGAAGCGCGTGGATCTTAAACGCAGCGGCTGGCACACCTTTCCGTTGACGGACGCCGTGCAGATGGTTTTCTCCAAGGGCGATCGCCGGCAAAACCTGGACGTTCGGTGCGAGGGATGCGACAAAATGGGAATCGTGCCTGTTTTGGTGAACACAAACGACGAGTCTCACCGCCCCTTCCTGGTTGTTCAAGCGAGAGCTTCGGACAACAAACATCGCATCCGAAAACGAGGCCTAGAATGCGACGGGAGCAGTAGCTTGTGTTGCCGACAACAGTTTTACATCGATTTCCGCCTCATCGGCTGGAACGATTGGATCATCGCCCCGTCTGGGTACTTTGGGAATTATTGCGAAGGGAATTGTCCCGCGTACATGGCCGGGGTTCCCGGATCGGCTTCGTCCTTCCACACCGCTGTGGTGAACCAATACCGCATGCGGGGAATGAGTCCAGGATCCATGAACTCCTGCTGCATCCCGACCAAACTGAGCACCATGTCCATGCTGTACTTCGACGACGAATATAACATTGTGAAACGGGACGTTCCCAACATGATCGTCGAGGAGTGCGGCTGCGCTTGAGAAAAAAACACGGACCTGAAAATATTCTAAAAATATCATAGTGAGAACGTAATATTTATGACTTAAATGAGTAGTTCACTTCAGAATTAAATGATAATGATAATTTCCTGATAATTTACTCACCCCCATATCATCCAAGATTCATGTCTTTCTTTCTTCAGTCGAACAGAAATGAAGGTTTTTGAGGAAAACATTTCAGGATTTTTCTCCATATAGTGACTTCAATGGGGTCCAACGGTTTGAAGGTCCAAATTGCAGTTTTAATGCAGCTTTAAAGGCTCGACACGATGCCAGATGATGAATAAGAGTCTTATCTAGCCAAACCATCGGCCATTTTCTATTAAAAATAAACATTTATATATTTTTTAACCACAAATGCTCGTCTTGCACGTCCACGACTTCACGCATTAAGTAATCACGTTGCGTAAGGTAGGCGGAAAATGCAGTGCAGGGCAAAAAACTCTCAAAACTTCAAAATCGCCCAACATCGTTGTTTTACCTTTTATTTATTTATTTATTTTTGTAAATGGCGTTTGGCTTTTGTAAACACTAAGTTAGATCTATACTTCCGCCTTCGTCACGCGTGACCTTTCAACGTGATTACACAGCACAGACCAGCATTTGTGGTTAAAAAGTATATAAATATTTATTTTTTTATTATAAAATGTCCGCTGGTTTGTCTAGATAAGACTCTTATTCCTCGGCTGGATCGTGTCGAGACTTTGAAGCTGCACTGAAACTCACATTTGAACCTTCAACCTGTTGGAACCCATTGAAGACACTATATGGAGAAAAATCCTGGAATGTTTTCCTCAAAAACCTTAGTTTCTGTTCGACCGAAGAAAGAAAGACATGAACATCTTGGATGACGTGGGGGTGAGTAAATTATCAGGAAGTTTTAGTTCTGACGTGGACTAATCCTTTAAGGTGCGGTCTAATATCATGTGCAAAAACGGTCAACTGTCAAGAGCAAAATCTCGATATTTCGCAGAGCAACAATAAATGTGACCGCGTCTTTATCCATGCTCACACATCCACATTCAAACACACACCCCAACTCTTCCACGCGTCTTTGTACATATATTTATGTATGTTCTTTAACCATCGAGTGATTTAGTTCCTGTCTACAGGTTTGTACGATTTCCTCAGCTTTCACATCATAGCGATGCGAACGTCTTTAGCTCTCTTTAAATAATGGAACAAACTGAAAGAGGTGATCTTAAAGACATTTATATCCATGTACCTACCCAGAACTGAATCGAAAAGCACTGACCATCTTCTCAAAACAACGTCAGCACTTCCCACAATGAGTGACAACCAATCCATTCCAGAGCGTCCGTCGCGAACATCTGCAACAACACGTTCGGGGTTTCTCGACAGACATGAGGTCTATCAATAAGTAATGAGGCATGTGTCTTTTTGTGTCTCGGGAACCTGATTATTCATGCAACAAGCCGAAGACGCACCGAACGGCGTGTGCAAAGTAACGGCGCCCTTGAAAAACACGCTTCTAAAACACCAGTGAATCAAGCGATCTCATGGTGCAGCATAGCACTTGCAAAAAAAAAAATAATATTGTAAATGCACAATATAAAGCACTTCGCCTTCGAAGGTACCAAGTGGTTCACAATTCTTCTGAAATAAGTGCCGCACAAGCTATGCAATGTATAGTAGTGACCTACACCGGATGACCCACACTATAGCTACTTGTAATGAACTGTTTTCAATACTTGAAATGTAAACTTTCGCTTCCTTCTCTGAGCGGATGGTTGTTACAATGTTTGCACTGAAGTTGCATTATTAGTAAAGAAGAAGAAAAAAACCTGCCATTGAAAAAAAGAAAGTTATTTTTATAGAAGCAATTAAATGCTGTTCAAATGTATTATACCGAATTATGGAACCAAAGAGGCCAAGACTTTAGCTATCGTGAGACGACGAGGCCATCGGATTCTTTTGTAAGATACTTTTTAAATGCGCAAGAGGCCTAAACGATGTATCAGGGTACAATAGAATGGATTCCATTTCCAAGTTGTTTTTGTACAGTAGATAAATGGAATATTTCATATTTTTCCATCAATTTTAATTGTCTTTTTTTTTTTTTTTGCCAGTTTTCTATTTAATACTTCTAGCATCTATTCCGGAATCATTTAGAGTCAAATACATGCCATCTCTGTACAGCTTATGTAAGATAAAAATGCTTTTAAATATTTTGTTCTTTGTAACTATTATGAAATAAATTTCTTATTCTGCATCAAGACTGACTGCCTTGTGTTACATTTACATTCATGCACGTTGCAGACACTTTTATCCACAGCGATACACTTTATCAGTTCATGCATTCCCTGGGAATCGAATGCATTACCTTTGGTGTTGCTGAACTGAGGTCATGGTTTCGATTCCCTGGAAATGCATGAACTTTTGTGTACGGATTTTAAGAAATATACTGTGTTTGCTAAAGCAAGCCTCACTGTGACTAGTTGCACAAACCTTTAAGCCTAAATATTAATCTGCAGTGTGTATTTTGCATGGTTTGCGCTAAATAAATGCTGTTCTTTTGAACTTTAGTCATCAAAGAAAACTGACAAAAATGTATCCACAAAAACTATTAAGCAGCACAACTCTTTTAACACTGATAATAATAAGAGTCATTACTAATAATTGAGCACCAAATAATAAATTGAGCATCAAATCATCATATTAGAATGATTTCTGAAGGATCATGTGACACTGAAGACTGGAGTAATGATGCTGAAAATTCAGCTTTGATCACAGGAATAAATTACACTTTACTATATATTCACATAGAAAAAATCTATTTTAAATGGTAATAATATTTCACTTTTATTACTGTATTTTTGATCAAATAAATGCAGCCATGGTGAGCAGAAGCTGTAAAATGATCTGAAAATCTTCCAGTCAGCTACAACTCTAAAATCTAATATTGCACCGTTTGATATGCCGTTTATGAGACACACGAGAAGCAGTGTTTGATATCATTGACGTCCCGACTGTACTATTGACATCATGTTTTGAGACGGACGACGGAGACTAGAAATATAGTGCACAAGTCATATGGACTCAAGCTGTCTTGTTTTTTGTCCTTTATGAACAACCATTAGAAAGTAAATGATAAACTGTCATGTTGTGACAGATTTTCAACTCACGCCTAAACTAAACACCACTGACCATGTCATTTCAAACCTCAGAACATCCCAGATCCGTCAACACTGCGATTATGTGCACATTAGTGTGTCTGTCGCGGGAGAATGTGTGTGTTTGTCAGCCAAATGACATGTTTTGGAAAAACACACACAGCCTCTCAATCTGGGAATTATGCTGTTAATCACTGTGAGAAACCAGAGAGAGATGCATGTTTAGACATCAGATCAGAGCTGAGAAAGCCTGAATCTGACACTATTATAATAATAATAATAATAAAAAGAACAAAACACGGAATTATATGTACAGTAACGAGTGTGCATAATTATATACACTACTGGTCAAAAGTTTGGGGTTGGTACATTTTATTTTAATGTTTTTTGAATAAAAGTCTCTTCTGCATTTATTTGATTAAAAATACAGCAAAAACAGTGAAATATTATTACAATTTTAAATAACCGTTTTCTATTTTAAAATGTAATTTATTCCTGTGATGCAAACTGCAGTGTCACATGCTCTTTCAGAAATCATTCTAATATGCTGTTTTGCTGCTGAATTATTATCAATTACTGGTGCACAATTATTAATAATTGTTATTATTATCAGTGTTGAAAACAGCTGCTTAATATTTTTGTGGAATCTGTGATTCATCTTGCTTTTCAGGATTCTTGGATGAATAGAAAGTTCAAGAGAACAGCATTTATTTGAAACAGAATCTTTTGTAACATTATAAATGTCTTTACTGATCATTTTAATGCGTCCTTACTAATTTTTTTAACTCCAAACTTTTGAATCCGCAGAAATATGCAACAGTTTTCAACATTGATAATCATAAATGTGTCTTGTGCAGCAAATCATCATATTAGAGTGATTTCTGAAGGATCATGTGACACTGAAGACTGGAGTAATGATGCTCAAAATACAGCTTTGATCAGAGGAATAAATTACATTTGACAATATATCCGCATAGAAAACAGCTGATTTAAACTAATATTTCACTGTTTTTACTGTATTTTTGATCAAGTAAATGCAGCCTTGATGAGCAGAAGAGACTTCTTTCAAAAACATTTAAAAATCCTATCGACCCAAAATGAATGCTAGTGTATATAATTATACACACTCATATCCACATAATTTTACATGAAATGAACTGTCTGAAAAATCTGACACAAATCTCACGCACAAACACTTCATCATAATATCTGAGCTGCAAAAGCACAATAACACCGAATGATGTGGACAGAGTTTGACAGTCCTGTTCCAGCACTCGTACAAAACAACACAGAGACTCAAAAGTGACGTGAAAACACACACGTTTCCCTCCAAACATTATTTTACAGGCTTGAAGCTTCAGTTCTCGCCTCTCTGCTCAAACACAAAGAGAAACAGTGTGGAAAAGATCATGTGAGAGCAAAACACAAAACTCATAGACGATACCAAATATGGTGAGCGATCTGGACTGAAATTCATAAACCAGTCAGACGTACAAATCATCTCGACGTAACGAGTGACTGTAAAACAATCAATGAACCGAAGCTCAATGAACTGATGCCGCTAATAAATGTCTCGGCAGCCGAACACAGTTTGTTTGTCGTTGGGCGACTGTGTTCTGTAAAACACTCCAGAAATGTTCATCCTTGTGAGTTTGCGGAAGGGAATTTCTGGAATGTTCCACTTCAGTAATCAAAATATGTTGATCGCAGATATTTTTACCCACCGCGTCCAGGAGACACTAATACTGAAAAAGGCCTGAATCCGTCTCAGGGGTTCAAGGACTAGTTTCTGTCATCATTTACTCACCTAAAACCTGTATGATTTATGTCTTCTGGAAAACACAGAATCAGGTGTTAGACAGAACGTCAAATCAAAACCAAACAGACCACAGTCTGACAAACTCCCCCCAAAAAAACTCTATAAAAGCAAAATAACTACTTATGCCAATTGACAAGTCATATGAAAGATGCATGAGGAAAATAAACATTTTAATTATGTATCGATGGTCTCTTAAATCTCAGTTGCAGTACATTCAAAGTAATGCATGAGAATGGTGAATCAATTACATCTTATCTACATTTAATTGAACATTTTATGACTTAAAGCCTACCCTGTTGTCAATAATTTTATCTCTTAAAACTCATCTTTGATCACCAAAATTACATATTTCAAGTTTTCCTTGAAAAAAAAAAATGCCTTAAAATAGCTTGAATGTAACTCGACACCCTTGCCTCATTTAGTATGCATGGTTCTATGAATATGCAAATGAGCCCCGCCTCCACTCACTCACTCAGCTCAGAGATCCACTGGTTGACGATCACACGTTGATCTGATTGGTTACAAGGTAGTTTGTGACGTCAGAAACACCAGCGATTTCAAAGCGTGTTTTTGAGACTGTCTTTGGTTCACTGCAGTTTTAAGGAGGAAATACTCAGCAATGGTGTCGACTTATGAACTTACACATGCTTTGTCTTAAAGCATAGACACATAAACAACATTAAAAGCTGGATTTTCACCACAGGGGGACTGAGATTACCATAAACTGAGATTAATAAGTATTGTTCATTCATGTTAACTAATGAAACCTTATTGTAAAGTGTTACCATATTTATTGATGCTATGCATGAGCTTTTATTTTTATATTCTCAGTTTTCATTTTATGTTAATTTTAATGTAAATTCACCATTCTCCAAATTTTGCATAGCTTAATTTTAAAGTTTTTTCAGTACTTCAACACACTAACTTCAGTCAATTTGCAAGTTTTAGTTCATATAATATATAATTTTATTTCAATTACAAATCCATCATATCATGAGTTGCAATAACGTACACAAGTTGTCTGCACTAATTTAATGGGTTTTTTTTGTCCTTTTTTTTCTTTCTTTTACCTAAAATCAGCATCTACTGTAATTGCATTGAATTTGCAGAATGGTTTAGACTACGTGAGTGAGAGTAAACGATGACAGACTTTCTAAACGATGACAGAATGTTTGTTTTGGGATGAACAATTCATCTACGGTTTGGATATGACAATGCAAACGACCCGTTTGCTCAAACACACACACACACACACGTCCCCCTCCGAGTTAAATCCAGTATAAACTCAAGATCACTTCCATCTCTTTCCACCCGCGGTGAAGAACGAATGGCTTGTCATTCTGACGCTCCTCTTACAACAAACACAGCACTCGTGGGCCCCGTACCATCATCTATCACTCGACATGTAGATGGTCAAAGCACTTCTGACGTGCCGCCCCACAAACACATGTTTTCCCACAGAACCAAAATCAGTTCCATCCTTTCTCATGATGTCAAGGGGGAAGTACACAAAAACCCTCGGCTCGTCCTAAAAGAAGAGCAATTACAGATGGTACTTGGTAACATTTCAGTTTATCCTGTGGTCATATCATATTCTGACATGTTATATAAAACACACTTGAAAATGCATTCGCACGAAAACAAGATATTGCCTTTCGGGGTCAAGATGAGACGAACATCTCAGCCCACAATAAACAAATATTGGCCAACAAAGACAAGCTCTTTGTTCATTGTGTGTCAATATCAGGTGCGTTTCAGCAGCTTGTCGCATTATCCCGAGGGAAAGAATAAAGACAGATTTCTTTTGGAAGTGACAGCGGTTTTATGAAGGAACACAAAAGATGGACTTGGCATATCATTCCGCTTAATCCCATAGAAGAGGGATTCGGGGCCTATTCAAGTCTTGTCACTTTAGTGTTGGGATACTATCAAACTGAACAGGTGGATTTCATATAGAGGCCAAACCAGGGCCCCTCATTGTCATAACCGCTGGCAGGGCCCCACGCCGATCCATATGTCATCTCTTCCTGTTTATTCTGAAACAGTCACTGAGGAGACACGGAGAAACTTTGAAGATTTTGTATATTATGCCGTACATATTGTATATGGCACCGCCGGCTCAACCGATGGTGTCAGTTACAGCAGAACGATGCATTTGTACAAACAATTGCAGGCGGGGGAAAGTGTTTGGGAAACCTGTTTGGAAACAGTAATGGGTGTGTTTATTACGGTAAGCATCAGAATTGCGAGTAATATTCGAACGAACATTTAAAACTAAAGCGCCTTTCTATTATCTCTGATATGAATGTTGCATTTCGTGTCGAAGTCGCGTGGAAACTTTCAAACTGGACGTGAAGCAGCCGGAATAATGAATGAATAATGTATGTATGAATACAAAACAAACACCAATATGTTAGAAAGAAATGCATAGTAGGTTTTCCAGGGCTAATCAATGTACATAATTATGTAATAAAAAAAAAAAAAAAAAAAAAAAATTATACAATAATAAATCATTATATTATTTAAATAAATAAATATTAATATAATACACTACCAGTCAAAAGTAAAAAAAAAAAAAAAAAAAAAAGTCTCTTCTGCTCTCCAAGGCTGCATTTACTTGATCAAAGAAAGTAAAAAACAGTGAAATATTGTCAAATATTATTGCAGTTTAAAATAACCGTTTTTATAGTAACATTGTAAAATGTTATTTATTTCTGTGATCAAAGCTGAATTTTCAGCATCGGTCTTCAGTCACATGATACTTAAGTGAAAAAACTTCATCATAACCCACTCAAAATGTTACAAAAATATTGTTTAAAAATTGGTTTTAATGCAAAAACTTTATTTTTATCGCTCCATAAATCAGAAAATACCATCAACAGCCAGAAAACAACAACACATTTTCACCATGTCGAAATGAATAACATGTTATATAAATGATATAAATCAGGCGAATGATATATGAACAAACCGTCAGAATATAGATAGGAATAAAACTGTAAAGTTTGGTGTGTGTAAAGCAGCTTAAGTGGAGATTTGTGACTTTAAAGATATGTGTTGTGATTGAAATCTACAAATAAAGTGCAATAAATAAACACTTAAATGTGTATTTTGGATGTTAATAGTCTGAAAGAAGACATATGGAAGCAAATCTAACAAATTACCAGTGCATGAAAAAACCATGGATGAAGCGAGAATCTCGACTTAAAACTACTCGTGTCATTTAAATGTCATTTAAAATTCATATTTTCAAAATTCAAAAAGCAAGAATTTTAAAAAAGAATTGCAGTGCTGTGACATCTTTCCATGCCCATACACCACTCACATTTTCAGATTTTCCTCAAATTCAGTAATATTTGCATTTGGTGCAGTCAAAGAGAAAGTGTCTATGTTGTTTGTGGTAGGACACGGCTTCAACATTTCAATGCCCGACTAAAAAACAGCATGTGTTACTCGCAGGAACCTGGAGTGAAAGGCTTCGCGAGGACAGAAGTGTCCCTGTGTGCGTCAGGGTTCAGGAACGCCACTTCAGCCCTCGTGACTCGAGTGTTAGCCGTCCTGTCATAGCGGGCCGTCTGGACAGAAACACGACTCGAGAGGCTGATAACACCGGGTGAGACACCAGACGCCATGTCTTCAGCTCCTGAAAATAACCTGAGGGGCCCCGGCACCGAGACGGGGCCGTCACATAAACAAACCGTCTCATGCAGCGGGTAAACACAGCCCAGGAAACACTGAGAAACATCAGTACGAGTTTTACAGACAGACTCCTTATACTCAAATCCGCATCTGAAATTAAGTCATGCTTTTACTTAGAGACAAAAATATGAATTTTAAAAGACACACTACAGAATACAGTTCAGTTGCTGATAAAACACTTATTGTAGCACACCCGTCATTGGCAGGTGAAGCAGGTGTTAAAGTATTTAGGGAATAAGCACATTAACTCTTTCCCCGTCATTGACGGAATTTTCCGGCAAATCCGTGTTTTCAGTGTTATACTGTAGGGGGCGCTATTACACATCTCTCACACACAGAGTTCAGAATCTCCTGATCAAAACACAGGAGAAGAAGAAGCAGAAACAAGCGATTGCTGACGCACATGTAAATTAACACGATCATCAAACATTAAACCGCATTTAAATTGGTTCTGCGCACAAACACAATCTCACCGAATGCTCTTTTTTTTTCTTTTTTTTCTTTTTTTTTTGAGATATCAACCTCAAATTTGGAACACAACTTGTTTAGATTTATGTCTTTGATTTTCTCACAGTCTTCGAGTAAAACATATTTTGGAAAATATATATTTCATATAAAAATTGAAAATGGTATTTTTTTTGTGTGCATTTTTCATAACAATAAATGTAAAATGTTATAACTTTTTTCACTTCAGCAATAATCCGCCATGTGTCATATTTAAAAAAAGACAAAACTGAAGTCTGTGCTCTAAAGCATTCAAGATTGATGACAGTTTAAGTTTTAAGTTTTTAATTTTCAGGTCTATGCTCAATAAGTGAATAAATGGATTATAACTAATGCATAAATATAATTTAGTACCATAAAATCCCCTAAAAATACAAAATATTAAATAAAAACATCGACCGACACGTGAACAGCGACAGTGTTACATGTCTGTTTGTTTTTGGACTTCCTTATGGGTTCATTTAGTTCAGTTTCACGCCACTCCTTGTTTCTATGATCACTGTCTTCATTAATTAATTTGGCTCAGCTGTGTTGTGTTTGTCAGTTCTCAGGCTACGTTAACACGTAAGCTACGTTAGACATCTCAGGCTACGTTAGACATTTCACCCTCTCCGTTTCCAAAAATAACATGTCAGTTTTCAGAAAAGTCTTCGTTTACACGAACCCGTGTATATATGCCGTCAAGAGCATGCCAAACCTGTAGGTGGCAGTGTAACGAGAAGCTCAAGCCCACGTTAGCCAATCAGAATCCCGAAAATAGCAACAACAGCGACGAATCACTTCCTCTTTCTCTTTTGAACAAGGTCGCACTTTTGACGCAGGTGCAAGTCCTGTCGCATACTGTGACGTCGGCTGCCTAAAACTCTAGAACTTTAGAAAGAATCGTTTTCAGAGGCGAATTCTCCGTTTGCGAGTAAACGAAGGGCAGAAACGAAGGGAAATGTCTCAGTTTTTCTAAATAACCATGTACATGTAATCGGGGCCTCAGTTCTCTCCCTGTTTGTCACTATGGTTATTGATTTGATTATTCTGTTCAGGTGTGTCTTGTCTATTATCTTGTTTGCTCATGCATTTAAGCCCTCTGTTTCCATCAGTCTCTTGTCTTGCATTATTTCAGTTCTCATTGAAATGTTCTCAATCCTTGTTTAAGTATTGAATTAAAGGGATAGTTCACCCAAAAATAAAAATTCTGTCAGTAATTTCTCACCCTCATGTTGTTCCAACCCCGTAAGACCTTCGTTCACCTTCAGAACACAAATTAAGATATTTTTGATTAAATCTGAGAGCTGGATCACTTCTCCATAGGCTTCTAAGGGATTGAAACTGGCTGGCCCAGAAAAGTTATTAAAAGACATCGTTAATATAGTCCAAGTGACTCCAGTGGCTCAATCTTAAGTTTATCAAGCGACGAGAATACTTTTTGTGCGCAAAAAGTAAACAAAAATAACGACTTTATTCCACTATTCATTTCCTTCTCTCTGGGCCTCGAGTGAGTTCACGTAGTGTAATAGTGCAGTGCTTCTGTGTTGTACGTCACACGCATCACACACATGACCAGCGTCGGCCAATAGTGAGCCTACGTGTGACGTACAACACAGAAGCGCTGCGCTATTACACTACGTGAACTCACTCGAGGCCCAGAAAGAAGGAAATGAATAATGGAATAAAGTCGTAGTTTTTGTTATTTTTGGACCAAAATGTATTTTCGATGCTTCAAATAATTCTAACTAACCCACTGATGTCACATGGACTACTTTGATGATGTCTGTATTACCGTTCTGGACATGGACAGTATACCGTACATACATTTTCAATGGAGAGACAGAAAGCTCTCGGACTAAATCTAAAATATCTTAAACTGTGTTCCGAAGATGAACGGAGGTCTTACGGGCTTGGAACGACATGAGGGTGAGTCATTAATGACAGAATTTTCATTTTTGGGTGAACTAACCCTTTAAAGTCTCCTATAGTATCTCGTTCATCGTGCGCTTGATTACAGCCACCGTATCTGTAACAGCCAGAGGGTTAAAAATATATTTAATAAAAAAAAAAAAATCTAAATGCCATAATTCTAAAGGATACAGTTTTTTATTGTGTCTCTTATTATCAAAGGTGCAGTTTGGCAGAATTTCACTGTTTTGTCTCCTACCTCGACTTTCTAAGTTTCACTTTACAATAAATTAACAAAAAGTAATGAAAGTTTTTTTTATAAGAATCATCATTTAAATTCATGTGATGCTGATGAGCATAATTTAATGAGCATTTATTTTCTAACAAACAACCATTGCCCTCATTCCCATCACATCGAGTATTTATCGGCGTTTCCATCATTCCTTGAACGCACAAGCGCACCAGCGGCGTTTAGGTACACGGGTCACTCGCGGGATCTGGACAAAGGCTCTTGTTTTATATTGTTTTATATTGTGCCACCAAAAGGTCCAGATGGTTTGGTGCTGCTCCTGAGGATCCCGGCCCGTTTCAGACGCTGGGTTTCCGTTGCATTACAAAGCGGCCCCTTCCCTTCATGCATATTCATGAGGACAGCATGCTTGTTAGGAGTGACGACCACCTCCCATCATTTGAATATTCATAATAAGCACGGCTCGGGAAAAGGGTGACGTCTGTGTGCGCCTCATGAATATTCATAGGAAACTGCCCAAAGGTTTAGGACTCTGAGTTTTGTGCAAACAAATTTCACGGTACATCTGCAGAAGACACACCTCCTCCGGCACAGATAATGAGGATGATTCAGAGAGACTGCGGCAGATGCCGTTCTATTGAGAGGATTATGACCAGTAATAATAAAACACTTATTGGGGATTTATACAACAACAGCAATTTGAGAAGTTTCAAATCAAGCATGGCGTAATTCTTTTCAAAGTTGAAGAGCAGGAAAACGCAGGCCAGCTATTTCACTGGTAATTAAACACCGATAAAGAGACCCGTTCAGATCAGTTCTTTCGGACGGGTGGTCCCTTTGTGGATCCGCTACAATAACATCACATTAATTTCTTGCACGTTATTTTGGGGCGGACGACAATACCGATCGATCCGAGAGCAGCAGAACTCAAGAACCGCTGCAGTTCTGCTGGGAAGAGCTGTAAATCCTAGATCAAATGTCAGACGAGAGCGCTGGTGAAAATTACGGCCTGAAAAATTGGGTCAAAAAAACAAAGGATTACTCCAAAATTATTCATCCCCTGCAGCATTTGTGGTATGCCTCTGATCTCGCCATAAGCACAGCCGCGTACGGCCAAATTATCATATTTGGCTTACATTACACATCCAAGTTTGGGTTCAAGGAGACCCTGAAATGAACGATAATATCAAACAGATTTGAGGGACTAAAACAAAATATTACACAATATTGTTTGGAATCTGGGTTATTTTGAATAGAGCTGGACATGCAATCTCTAAAATGGCATTAAAAAAATATGGCATCTATTTCCAGTGTGCATTAATGCATATGATAGACACTTTCATCCAAAGTGACTTAGGGTGCAATTAAGGCTTTACCCATCTTGAAATTCACTAGGAGACGTAAAAATGGAAACAAAAAAGAACTTTGCGTGATGCATCATTTGCTCTTGGTAGAATTTTCATGGGAAATAGGCTTTTAGTAATGCTTTACAATAAGGTCCGATTGGTTAACAATAATTAATGCATTTAATAACAATTAGCAATACAGCGTTTATTAATATCTCTTAACGTAAGTTCATGTTAGCGCAGGTCCATTAAATAATATTAAAAGAATGATTTTAACAATGTATTCATAATAGGTGCTTTAGAAGCAACCTTGTTAGTTAATGTTAACTAGTAATTAATGTGCATTAATGGAACCTTAGTGTAAAGTGTGACATAAATATTTGAGTTTATTTGCAGATTGTCGATGTTGGATTTCTCTAGGCAAATCTTTGAGACATCATTTAGATGTTTGGGGTATTTTTTACATAAAAGCTGAAGATAAAAAACTGAAAAGCTGAAAACCTTCACTATATAAAAATATAAGATCAATGTGATATTAAAAACATAAGTTTTTACATTGCTATAACTCATCAATCATTTTTTATAAGTTATACAAGATTCAACTCGTTTTTTAAGTCAGTTACGTAACTAAAATTGAATGACTTAAAGTTCCCTTGTAGTCAATCATTTTATCCCTTAAAACTAATCTTTGATCACCAAAATGACATATTGAAAAGTTTTTTCCTTGAATTTTTTTTTGTCATGCCTTAAAATAGCTTGAATGTAACTCGACACCCTTGCCTCATTTAGTATTCACGGTTCTATGAATATGCAAATGAGCCCCACCTCCACTCACTCACTCAGCTCAGAGATCCACTGGTTGACGATCACACGTTGATCTGATTGGTTACAAGGTAGTTTGTGACGTCAGAAACACCAGCGATTTCAAAGCGTGTGTTTGAGACTGTCTTTGGTTCACTGCAGTTTTAAGGAGGAAATACTCAGCAATGGTGTCGACTTATGAATTTACACATGGTTTGTCTTAAAGCACATTAAAAACACCACATAGACACATAAACAACATTAAAAGCTGGATTTACACCACAGGGGGACTTTAAACATTGAAGTTGATTGTACTTTTGATTGTAATTAAATTTAAGGCAGCAATTTTTTTTTTTTTTTTTACAGTGTTTCCATTGCACAAAAGGTTCTTTATAGTGGAAAAAAGTTCTTAAGATTATTAAAATGTTGTTCACTGTAAGGTCTCTTGTGTAACCAAAAATGGTTTCCTCACTACTGTGAAAATCAAAATTTTTACCCTTTATATGTAGAAAATACATTTTTGGTTCCCGATATCATAGTTTTCATTGAACAGTTCTTTAAAGAACCATCGTTTTCTTAGTGTGAAGAACATTTAAAAAATCTAAATCTAAATGCTCATTAAATCAAAATTTTTGGTGGAATGGAAAGATTCCATGGAAGTTTAAAGTTCTGGAACCATCAATGCAAATAAAGAACCTTTATTTTTCAAAAGTGCAGAAGAACCATCTAAGAAGCAAAAGCCTTAACTTCATTACTAATCAGAATTTTTTTTTTTAGATTTACTGCTAAAGACATCTCAGCTGTGAGTTTTTGGACCTTTCTTCTCCAGTACAGAATGTATTGAGCTTGTAGGTCAGTCCCACATGACTATTCTGGGTTCAAGACTACACATATCCTAATCTACCAGCGTGAGTGACTTCATCAGTCAAGAAGGCGGCGGCGCAGAAGATGCCAAACATCTATCATTACGAGGGTTTAAGTAAAGCCGTGGTGGGAATACGAAACACTCTCAGCCTCTTAAAGGGATTTGTGAATTAGTGGCTAAACGTTTGCTTTCCTAAAAGGCACGTTCAAAAGCTCTTCTAAGCAAATGCACGTTCACGAATCGACGTCTGAGAGATCAACCGGGAGCTCTGGCTTTGATTATGAGGGATTCATGACAGAGATGGAACGCTAAAGTCTGATTTTGCATGTCTAATGAAGGAGAAAAAGGAACAACAACAAGTTCTTTGACTGCCAATCGTGTTTCATCCCCTTTTCCAGCCGCGCTGTTGTTATCCGTCCAACCAAAATTCTCATTAATTGGTTTCTGGCCGACAAAACGAGATTGCATCCTTCCAGCTCCTGCTTTCTACATCTCTTATATATATTTGCATAACTAATTGTTCGCCGTAGCATGCCAGAACGCTCGAGCCAAAATCCCATGCAGTCTTTTAACCTCGTTCGAGTCAGAGTTCCTGATCGCGGACTGACCTGGTAATTGCACGTGCAGAATAAAAGCGCATGGCACCGATTCAACCAGCCGCCTATTAATGGTGCCGTTGTTTGTAAACTGATTTCACTGAGGGTTCATTACTGGATGGACTCGCAGCTTGTGTTCATACTAAATTAGCCGACATTCACTTCGCAGATACTGCAACATAAACAAATATTGGCAAGCGAGCCGCGGGACCAGTCGTCTGGCTAATCTTTTCCTCGCGACTCTTTTCCAACAAGTAAGATATAGAGCGAATCGCCAAACATATGATGCACGTATCTTCCTGTAAAGCTTTCTGAATGTGCGTGTCAGTGTTTAAAGAAGACACAAAGCTGTGGATCGGGGTTTGATGCTTGTTGATGGACACAATCAAGAGATGCGCCGAGGGGCCCCTAGGGGCCTCCCGCTGAGTCTGTGTACTTATTCGTAGGCGCTAACACAGTGGGCCAGTGTCTCTCCCAGCAGCTGTGTTCATCCTCGAGTGTTTAGAGAGGCTTAACGCTGTCCATCAGGCCTTAATGTCCAGCGCAGCGGGCAGGACCAGGCCATTCAGACCACAAACTGACCAACCAATCCATCCGTCTTCAGCACCGCGTCTGAATGAACCCGCTTCACAATGATCAAGATGGACGACTGCCAAGAAGCGAGCTTTCAGCGTACAGAAAATGATCTAATTATTCAGGAGATTCAACAGCGTCGCTGATGCTCTTAATCTGTGAGGAATCAGATAACATCATTTTGACGGAGAAAAGTCGGCCGATTAATCTTTTCGCGGGACGCCCTGGTCGTACGAGAACGGTTTGTTATGTGCACGCAGTTTTCGAGCCAATCGGATGAGCTGTAAATGTCATGTGATCATTCTAGATCTTAAAAAAAAAAGTCACAGATCACAAGCAATCGCTTGGTATTCAATTAACAACATCGCGATTCATGTTTTTCAGTCACAAATTTAAGAAATTTAATTGAATATCTTTTGTTATACCATTTAAGATATTTAAGGCTTTTTATAGTATATGAATTGAAGACTTCGAGAACCCGCAATGACCCTGGAATGAATCAAATCTGGAATACGAAACTCAGTTCTCAGTTTTCGGTTTATGGCATAAATGAACCTTGTATCCTGGCAAAAGGTCTTCCATCAGTTTGTATACATTTCACTGACTGGTTAATGTATATAACCAGTCACAGAAGTGGCTAACCATCAATCATATTGAAGTTAAATGTCAAGCTGCATAAATATGGATAAAGTTTCAATTTACCAACAGAGGCAAATAGGCAGAACCGTGAAGAGAACCACCTGATAGAAGCAATAGTGTTTCCTCAAGCTCGTTCTTCCAATCAGTGCTGACAGCTCGGATGTGAAAGAGATCTTGCAGGAGACGCCAGGTGAGAGACGTCTCTCAGACCTGAAGGGAAGAAAGCTGATGATGAACGAAACAAAAATCACTTTTTATGCACACATTAAATTGCTTCCTGGCACAATTGAAACTACAAATATAATCAACAAATAGAATGAAGATTTGCCTCTTTCAGGAAAATCAACCTTACATATTTACTGTAAAAATGATTTTTTCAAAATGTCACATTAATTCAGTATGTTAGTTGCCTAAAAAGAGTACATTTTACCTAAAAAATATATATTTCAGTATTTCTTCTTAAATTTCGCATTTTATTTAATGCGTTAACATGCCCTTACTTTGTAATTATTTGCAAAATTTACAGCAATTTCTGAGTTAAAACGGTTTCTACACCAAATATTTTTCAGTGTATAGACTGGTATAGGTTTGTATTTCCACAGCATGAAAGTAAGATCTTACGGATTTATGAATGATCCGCTTGTTTTTTTTTAAATCTTCCCGGTTTACTGACATTTGTTATGACATCCGCTTCAAACATAACAGTGCTCTTGATAACTTTTGCTAACTCTACAATAAGTAAATCCTCTTCACCACCGATTCGACAGCGATGCCATAGAAAAATACAGAGCAGAAACAGAATTTCAAAGACAAAATTAGAAAGATGGCTGCGTGCTTGTTTCTCTGGCGCATAAGGTCTGTACAATCATTGTAAAAAAAGATTTTTCAAAGTTGTAAAAAGAGTACTTTTTACAAGAAAATAAAATTTCAGACTTTCTACTTCAAATGTTCATGTTTAATTCAATGTGTAACTTGCTGTTTCTTTGTAATTAACGGGGTCATTTATTGCTGGCAAAATGGGCTTTCAATAAAACTAGAAAAGATCTTCCCTTTTGCCAAATAGGTAGGAAAACTTCAATACCCATAATGCACTGGGAATGTTGCCGTCCAAGGCCACTCCCACCAATCTGCTATGAATACACTTGAACAGAGTCAAATACTGCCTTGCTTTAGTCGGAAATACTTCTAAGCAAACTTTTAGTCCCAATGTTGTCGACTTGTATTGAGAATTCGAAGAGATTAGCGTTTGACGACATAAGAGTAAATGTTTAGCGTAAGCGAGTTACTTTCGGTTTCCAGTGAAGGATCCAGCGTGGCAGTGACTAAATGATGCAAAGAATCATAAATATGGACAGGAAATCTGAAAAACCTCCATGTTTGTAGTCAACATTTCAAACTGGATGAGCACGAAGCAAAACGGGTCGCGTTCAGGTAAGAAAGCTTCTGCCATAGTGTTATATTTGTACCATAATGCTGTTTAAAGGATTAGTTCACTTTCAAATAAACATTTCCTGATAATTTACTCACCCCCATTGTCATCCAAGATGTCCATGTCTTTCTTTCTTCAGTTGACATTACAGAACATTACAGGATTTTTCTCCATATAATGGACTTCAATGGCAACCAAAATGTCAGTCTCAATGCAGCTTCAAAGTCTCTACATGATCCCAGTCGAGAAATAAGGGTCTTATCTAGCGAAACGATCGATCATTTTCAAAAAAATAAATAAAAATGATATACTTTTTAACCACAAATGCCCGTCTTGTACCATCTCTGAGATGCGCCACGCATTACGTCATCATGTTGAAAAGGTCACGCGTGACATTGTTAAACATCCAGGATATGCACACGTAAGGACCATTTTAAACAATAAACTGACACAAATACATATAAATATGTGTCATTCAATATACAATAACTTTGAATGGTCCTCTTTCTCCAAACTTGTAATCACAGGGTTGGTACATCCGACTACATCACGCGTGACCTTTCCAATGTGATGACGTAATGAGTGGCGAATCTCAGAGATAGTACAAGAATTTTTATTTATTTTTTAGAAAATGACCGATCGTTTCGCTAGATAAGA
The DNA here is from genome assembly GCF_951802725.1 of Rutilus rutilus. Taxonomy (NCBI): domain Eukaryota; kingdom Metazoa; phylum Chordata; class Actinopteri; order Cypriniformes; family Leuciscidae; genus Rutilus; species Rutilus rutilus. The sequence goes on along the minus strand of NC_140227.1, from coordinate 31,020,007 downwards.
CCCTTATTTCTCTACTGGGATCGTGTAGAGCCTTTGAAGCTGCATTGAGACTGACATTTGGACCTTCAAACCGTCGGTTGCCATTGAAGTCCATTAAATGGAGAAAAATCATGTAATGTTCTGTAATGTCGACTGAAGAAAGAAAGACATGGACATGGGATGACATGGGGGTGAGTAAATTAAAATCGGTTGATTTTGATTGTGAAATTTACTAGCAATTTCTGAGTAAAAATTGCTTCATGTTTTTCAGTGAAGTTGATTCACACACAATGCAAGAATAGCAAAAGATAGTTTAACAACGAATAAGTTACAAACTCCAGTTTTAACACGCAAACTTATTCTGAAAGGCGTCGTCGAAAGTGAGCGGCGCAAAACGGGACAGTGAGAAACAGAGGCGACAAATGGAGGAAATGAGACGCAGAGAAGGAGAAAGAGAGAGAATTAGCAAAGACAAAGACGCAGAGAGAAAGAAATTGAGTTGGAAAGCTGACTAGTGAGTGAATTGGACTGGCAGCAGGCTGAATTCCTGAAGCACATCTCTCAGGCCAAAGTTTAGGCCCATCTGTGAGAGGAATACCAAGCAAGCCGAGCCGGGACTCTCGAACAATGAGAAGGCACACAGCGCCAGCTCCAACTTTCAAAGAGCTTCAAAAAAGTGCCCATCTCATTTGCCCTCTGACGAACATCCCTAGCACGGCATAAAGCTATATTGTGATGGTAATCATACAGATCACATAAACGCATGCATATTTTCCCCCAACAGAGATGAATGGGCGCCTTAAATAAAACCAGGAAGATGTGTTTGGAGTGTTTGCTGGAACTGAAAAAGCCCTTGTTTGGAAGCAGAAAGGCGCTAACGGGAAGCTATGAAGGTGATGAATGGAGGGTCTTCAAATGTTTAGCCTTAAACCAACACAATGCCATCTGTGAAAGCCTATATGAGTAACAAATTAAAGCTTTAACGTCCATTCGGAGGGGTAATCGCGAGTAATTATCTGTGCGGCTGGCGCAAACATCTCTCAATTGCTTACATATTTGTTGTTGGAGACATCTGGAATTAGTTTATAATACTTCATAGGATCCACTTAGACTGACTTAATTAAACAAATGTAAATTCATGCCTTAATCCGGCGTGCCGAAACTCGAAAACACCCTGAAGCCAGGGGTCCCGAGCCAAGCCCGTCGCTCTCTTCTACCAAATAGGGCTCTTGAGGCTGTTTGTTGAAATGTGCACGCTCATAGTTTACAGATATACAGAATATTTCACATACTTTCACATATTTCCTGCTTTAGAATGCATACTAAAACATGCACATTATTGTTGCTATTCTGCATGTGTAGGAAGATGTGAATCAAATGAAAACTCTCTAATACTAATCCTAATTAATTTACATGAGAAGCAAAATGACATGAGATTTTCTGAATTTTTAAAAACAAATTTAATTGAGTATATACTTAAAAAAGGGGAAAATATCTGCCAATGGGGTAAGGAACATTTTCCTTTTGAATTAAGTACATTTTTCTAACCACATTGGCAGATCTTTTTTTCTTATTTTAAACAAAAACTCACTTTATTGTGATAAGATATTAAAATATATTACTTGCTTCTCAAGAAAATGCATCTTGATTTGAGAATGTTATGTGTACTGAAAAACAAGCCAAATACACTGTGGAAAAACCAGTAGCATTTTCTCATTTTGAATGGCAAAGTTCACCTCTACTCCTCCAGTAATGAACATTTTGCACATTTTATAATACCAGTAAAGTGAGAAACACAAATGGAAGTCTGGGAATGATCTGGACATTCATCAAACTGCTACATGAGGTGCATCATGGGATGCTTTTAAACACAGTGAAGAAGGAACATGATGAACACTTAATGCACATTCATTTTTCCAAATCATACATATAAAAAAATATGTATAGTTTGGCAAAGAAGTGAAGATATTTGTTCAATTTATATTGGTCTACAAAACTAATAGAAGCATTTAAGCCTTCAGATCCAAAATCAAATATGCCCCAATTTTTAAACATACATGTAAAGTTACTGGCTATATATACCGTACAGAAACACATTACAAATAGACAAAACATTTTGTTATTTAGCATCAGCGACTTGACACGTCCACGTGGCCTGTGATTAATCTGGTGAACCGCTGAAACTTGATCTGCCTGCAATCACCATGATGCTCATTTTGTGTTTCAGGCCTCAATGCCAAATTAGCCGAGAGAATAAATTAGCATATAAAGCGCCTAATCTGAGAGAGTTCCTCGCTCTTGGAAAACACACAGGAATCACTCATGGACCCATTAACCCCAGCGATCTTGCATTCTGGGAGAATGTTTCATGGAGAAAAACAACTTATCATAAATGGTTTAGTTTTATTATAGTCCGAGTAAACAATTTTTTTTTTATGATGATGATGATGATGATGAACTACACAACTCATAAAGCATTGTCATTTACTGTTTTACTGCAATCTTTGGTTTCACTTTATTTCAATGATCCACTTTAGACATTCTTCTAACTATAAGTAACTTTGCAACTACATGTCAACTAACTCTCATTAGAGTATTAGTAGGCTTAGGTTAGGGTTCGGGTTAGTAGAATAAGTTGAAATGCAGTTACTTATAGTTTTTAATAGATATTCAAATCTGGAGTGTCTACTTACACTAAGTGCAAACAGCCCGCCTTGTTGGCAGAGGCTATTTACACTAACTCCGCCCACCAATATCTGATTGGACGGGACAAAAGGACAACAAACACATGTGACCTGTCAGCAGCAGTGGTGTGTTACATGACACTTTTGACGCGATCGACCCGAGTTCGAATCCCTCTTTGCCGAACTCGTTCTTCTCCCTTTTCCCAGAGCATATCAGATTGGGAAGGCATTGATTTTCAATAAATGTGAAGAAAACATGTGAAAAGTGGAATTAAAGTTACTAACGGTTATTTAATAATAATTAAATAAGTGTTTATCGGGTAGGTTAGGGTAGCTGTAAGGAGGGCTTTATTGTCCCAATAAGGCGGCATTTATTTAATAAATATAATCATTTAAACTCAATATTTTATTATTGCATACTGTTTTATAATGCACTAGAATACTAAGGTGCAAATAGTATCTAACTATCGTACCATTTACACTTATTGCAAGAAAATACTGTTATTTTCACTCAGTGCAAATAATAAATCTGCTGCTATATCATAATATAAATAGACTGATTGTATGATGCATTTTTTTTATTTATTAAGTTGATAATGATGGTCTGTGGTCTGCTCTCTTCATTTCATTTATGATATGAATTATTCACTGGAATGCACTAAGAATCTCTCGTTTTCTCACCAAATATTATTTTCACACGGATGATTTAAAATGTAATAGTCTCTCCTTTGCACATCTAATCCCTATTACTGAAATGTTTCTAACTAGGTAAATACAATAATTGTTATCTGTCAAAATGACGGAAATCACTTTGAAATATTATCAATAAGTTCCAGTTCATTTTTGATTTTTAGTTTATTCATTTTATTAATGCTTTAGCACTTTTAAATGTACTTTTAATGTAGGATGGTTGAAGCGTGAGTAGAATAATGTCACCTCATACCATGTTTTTGAAAATGCTTATTGCATTCATAGAGCAAACCTGTTTAACAGAAGTTACTCCCATAATTCACGCAAAAGCGTCATGCTTTGGAAAATCGTCTCAACTTTTTCTATGGAGAAATTGAATGCGATTTTACTTCCGGGAACCCGAATTTTGCTCTCTAAATCCCAAGAAACCACCTTGATATCTCAATCTTTGTACAGTGAGAATGCGATTAACAAAGTTTCTCTCATTCTCTAGAAACAGTGGGTATGGGAATAACTGGTTTCGAATGGGACCAGTTGTGCCGTGAACATGTTCTTCGCCTCTAAAAGCAGAAGGGGGCTTCATTTCCATGAGAAGAGCACCGAAGGAAAAGCCATTTTGCATCTATTGTTTCAGCAAAGCAGCTGTCATTTGCCCAACATCACGCATTCTTCATTGCTCCATGCTAATTTTTCAGAGGGACAATTTTTCTACAATAAGCACTCCAGCTAGTAACAGAAAGCCTTTTATAGGCCGAACCCCAGGGAGCTATACGGTGTGCCAAGTCAAACAATGGCTCAATGCTTCGACCGGGTTCCTTCACCGTCAATAATACGCCATAAAGTTCACGTCCAGCCCGGCTCTCCACTCGGCACCTGGTTTCCCTCCCTCCCTGGCAATTATTCAAGATATCAATCAATATTGATCTTAAGTCAAATCACTTACGGCCTCTGGCGCTAACTACCATGGGTTTCTTCACTTTCTACCAATTGATTGTTCTCAAAACATCAGATGTAAGAGAATGCCAGACCTTTCTTGAGTTCTCACAATAGCCAGTTTAAACCAGCCTAAGGTAGTTTGCTGCTCTTAGAGCTCTGTTTTTGAGCTTGAACAGTGTCCAAAACCCATCTAAAACCATCAAACCAAACCCGACGGATCAGTATGGTGGGCAGTTCAGACAAACACACAACTTCAGCCGGTTTTAACCATTTTCTTTCATGCATCTTTCTCACATAACATGGAAAGATTGTTATCTTTATTTTTTTATACATGCATTGCATGTTCTGCAATATCTGGTCTGATTTGTGGTCTTCAATTTGTCAGTTAAAGTTGAGCAAAAGTGAATTATGAGTTCGGCACCAATCAAAATAAATTTTACTGACATTAATTACCAAATCAATACAAGTTCAAAACTATTTATACAATTCAATTCAATTCAATTCAAATTTATTTGTATAGCGCTTTTCACAATACATATTGTTTCAAAGCAGCTTTACAGAAAGTGCATTTCAGAAATGTACATAGAAAAATACAGTTAGTTAATCATGTATTAATTTAGGGCATAAACATATCGCCAGCGTCGAGTCGTCTCTTCACAGGCGTCGAGTCGTCTCTTCACAGACTCTTCACGTCTCTGGTACAGACTAGCGTCCCGAGATAACAACAGAAAAGCAGATGGGAAAAAATTAGCGTAGCTGCTGTTCATAATATTAATGTTGTGAATATATGATCATATTTTCTTGACCTAGTAAGAACTCTAGCAGCTATACACAATATTTTACATTCTCAATGCTCATTCCTGCATAAACACAGCCACTATATGCTAACTAGCAGTGAATCAAGCAGTAATCATTCCAAAATCCATCTAAAACCATCAAACCAGACCAGACTGACCAGTTCGGTGGGCCGGTTAAGACGAAGATAAGTTGAAGTTGAAGTTAAGTTGTGCAAATATGAATTATAAGTTTGGCTACCAATCAAAATACATTTGACTGACATAATGAATTAAAAAATAAATATGAATTCAAAACTATTTAAATATAATGTACAATGCAATATTTTACATTCTCAATGCTAGCTGCATTCCCTGGCTAGTTGCATAAACACAGCCACTATGTTAAAACTGTGTCTTGTCTGACAATCTAGCAGTTAACCATGCACTAATCAGTCCAAAAACCATCAAACCAGACCAGACTAACCAGTTTGGTGGCCAGTTGAGACCAAAAAAACACTTCAGGCAGGTTTAAGCCGTTTTTTTCCCCATGCAACTTTCTCATAACATGGGAAAATTCTTATTTTCTATACATGCAATGCATGTTCTTCAATAGCTGACCTGATTTGTTGTCTTTAATTTGTTAAAGTTGAGCAAATATGAGTTATGAGATTGCCAATAATCAGTTTTACTCACATGAATTACAGCCATCATAAATTCAAGACGTAAATATTTTACGTTCTCACTGCTCATTCAGTTGCACAAACGCAGTCACCATGAGACTAATCTATCTTTTTATCTAACTGACTTAAAGTTATAACCAGTCCTAAAGAAAAATAAATAGATGACTAACTAGTAAGACTAGTCTAAGCAGTTTCTACATCCAGACACTGGTGTGATAAACACAAGCATGCTCACACTTTCACATGCATATAATTCACATGCATCATTCTTCAATGCAGACGTCAAAAGCTCATGGAAATATAACATCATTTCTCTATAAACTGATTTCAAGGTGGACTAAAAAGCTTATCGGTGATGTGTATTCCAGATTGTGCAAGCAGAAAGGCATTAGATTTGTGTTCACGGGTTATGCTTGGCTTCATTGAACTCCTTAAATCTTTTACCCCGCCGCCTCGGGGAACGACTCGCCCCGTCCGACCAAGTCAACTCAATTTGGGTTATTAGAGACCCGAGGCTCAGGAGACCAGCAGAACTTCAAAAAGAAGCCTTCAACCCCCCCAAAAAATCATCATTATCATCATGTTAGGCTCATTTAACAGTCAGACTGTGGTTCTTGGAGAGGCTTTAGCGAGTGTGTTCGTATATAACCAGGGAATATTGTGTGTCTGATGACAGAGAGACGTCAGTTTTGAGTACTGACTTGATATCTTCTGGATTAAAGGGCTTTTTTAAAATCCAGCATATCAGGTCAGGAGAGAGCCAGGGGCTAAAATCAATAACGTCCATTGAGAGGGAAGAGAATTTGTAAAGGAGGAGGAAAAGCCGAGAAACTCTCATTCACTCCACAACAATACATCATATCTAATGTTTGAAACTGAAGCACAAATGACTGGACTACAAGAAGCGTCTATATTCTAAAAAATATTTGGCACACTAAAAAGTAAACAAATGTCCTTAATATCAAACAAATATACTATGCAATGCACATGAAATTTACACTATTCTACAATTTACCACTCAAAAGTTTGGGCTCGATTAGATTTTTGAAAATGTTTTTGAAAATCGTCTCACAGAGTTTGTGTTTATTTGATCAAAAATACAGTAAAAACAGCAATAATGTGAAATTCACATGTTTTCTATGTGAATATACAGTGAAATGTAATTTATTCCTGTGATCAAAGCTGAATTTTCAGCATCATTGTCACATGATCCTTCAAAAATCATTCTAATATGATGATTTGATGCTCAAGAAACATTTATTATTATAATATCGATGTTGAAATCAGTGTAATGTTTTTGTGGAAACCGTGATACATTTCCCCCCCCCCCCAGGATTTCTTGATGAGTAGAAAGTTAATAAACAGCATTTATTTAAAACACAAAGATTTTGTAACATTACCTTTACAGTCACTTTTGACCAATTAAATGTAAACCTGCTGAATAAAAGTATTAATCTCTTACCTTTTGAATGGTAGTGTATATATGCCTGTATTTTGACGTGGCATGCAGGAGTGCAGGCAGAGGTCATCAGTGTGTGTGTGTGTGTGTTTCGGGAAGGAGGGGTGATAACAGAGATCTGTGCCAGGGTAATGTGAAAGGTCCTTACACACCGCTCCCCATGGTGCCTGTTACGGCTGCCGTTCCCCAAATTCGGAGCGTGGGCCGGGGGTCAGGCGGCCCAGAGTCTCGCTGCGGGGCACCGGCACGTCAAGTCAATCTGCATCAGCCTGAGTGGGCCGAGATGCACAAACACACATCAGGTGCATTTAGGATTAGACATGCCTGCCAGCGGAGCAAAGTCGCAGCCAGCAAAAACTCACGGTTATCATCTCATACAATACACTAACAGGACCGCACACACACATGCTGCACACACACATGCTACACACACACACACACACACACACACACACACACACACACACACACACACACACACACAGTTGTTTACTGTTCACTACAAAAGCAGCTCCAATAGAAAATGTTATTGTTCAAAGGTTGCTCTCTCACATTTCTCAATTAAGCTGGAGTCATGGAATCAAAATTGACAACTCTTGTTCATTCTTTATCGGTGCACATTATTATTATTTTTTTTTATTCATGTGCCTTGTAATCTTGAATCAAAATAACTCATCTTCTCTTCTCTGATGACGAGGGCGGGGCAACCTGTCACTCACACGAGATCCACCAATAGCAAACCACAACCATCCAATCAATTCCTCACAGACACAATCAAGCCCCGCCCACATTTGCTCTGGTTCCAGAAGCCGTTTTGCATATGCATCAAAATAGGGAAGAAAAAGTAATTGTTTATTACCGTGGAAACAATCTGTATACTGTTTAAAGCGCTATAGAAATAAATATGACTTAACTTGTGTATCAACTTTGTACTTGAGACATAAAAAGAGACACAAATGAGTAAATTTTTGCCATATCACTGTAAAAAAAATATTATAATAATAATAAACTCAACAGAAAAAAGTGTTCGTACTGCCTTAAGATTTTAAGTTTAGTCAACTCAAATATCCAAGTTGTCACTTAGTACAACTTCACATTTCGAGTTGACTAAACTTAAAACTAAGGCAGCACAAATACTTTTTTTTTTTTTTACAGTGTTGTTCAGAATAGATTATAGAGCTATGAAATGAATGCCAGTGTGAGAAATATTTAATATCATGTACAATATTCATAATTAATGTAATAAAATGCATAATATATCATGAGTTCATGTTCGCATGCTTTGGTTTTTTGGCAAATCTGAGCACATTTTGAGACTCTTTTGTGAAACTCTAGAGGTAATAGATGAGAGAAACCCACTTGGCCGGGTGTTGACAGGAGCTTTTTTGAACATCATGGTTGACATGCTGTGACGACACACTGAAAGCATCCCATATCAACACGAGTGAATCTGCCTTCACACTCAAGCCTTTAAAGCTTCAGGAAGAATGTCTTTGATCATCTCCCGCTATTGATCTGGTACATTAAACTGAGCTTGTTTCCTCAGATGTGACTCGTGCATCGATTCTCTATTGTTCCTCTATCCCAAGATTAGAGAAAAATCAATCGATTTCACTCATGAACACTGGCCACACGAATCAAATCACTTATAGTTATCACTCAGTGCTATTGAATTTATGTCAATTCACATTCTAAGATATGAAGCACTTCATTTATGTGAAAATGTCAAGCGTAAACACTAGCGATCGACAGATATATATCATGGACAACAGAGGATTTTGCCTAGTCTCAGTCCAAAACTCAAACAACAGCCTTGTCAACAGATGCACATTACTAGTTTACTTAGTCTAAAAACAACGGCCTAAAGTAAACAGTGGAAATACAGGCTTCATGATAATTCTGTCATGTTTTCTGAATTAGAAAATGGTGCAATTGTGATTTAAAATGTGATCCAGATTTGATGTGCTTGTTTGAGCTGCACAATTTGCCTAATATTTTGTGATTACTTATAAATAAGGCTATCAAATAGTAACGATAATTTTATATTTATAATATAATAATTAAATATTTTATTATAATTATTAATAATACTTATTATTACTATTAAATACAAATATGAAAATTAATAAACACAAAAACAACAACAAAAATACTATTGTAATCTTTCATTGTACATTTTTTTTAAATAAAAATAATATTTATGGTGGTCTTATTTTCCTCATTTTAAACACTCAAACTTTAAACCATCACATTTTTTTTTTTTTTCATATTGCGATTTCAGTTTTTATTTTGATTATTTGTGCAGCCCTATTCTTATACATTAAAAAAAAATCTGGAATAAAGTGTCTGGTTTCTTTGTCTTGTTTTAAAAATCAGCGTTTTATGCAAGCCAATGAAATATTTTTTCCACATAATTTGACAAAATTGCAGTTTGATTAGAAATGACAGACAATATATTTCTCTCATATTTCACCTCAAGCTCTTCACTGTTGTCCTTGGCCATGCAGCTCTGTACAATATATCGGCATCAGCCAATTAAAAAAAAACAAAAAACATTTCTTCGCTCACTAGAGACAAAATCACTGACGTCCACATCAGAGAAGCTGCTGAGAGAAAAACAGAGGGATTGCAAAATCAAAGCACATGTGGAAATATCTTGTAGACATTCTGAGCGCATTTCATGTGGCACAGTTTGAAGAAATCGAAACATGTGGCCCATCCAGCAAAACCACCAAGTAATGAGCTTTATTTATCTTTCACAGCAGATGCAACTAACAAACCATGAACACCGAGGGTCTCCATCACCAACCACATCACATGAAACAAAACACAGACACTAAACTCTCCTTTCCAATCAGTCAAAAACACTACGGCCACTGCATGCTGCCGTGTTTAATGAGGTTTGGGGATTATCTGAGGATGCTTGGACACTTGAGTGTGTTGATGAACACTGACCTCTAATCAGTTTCACCTTTTAAATGCAAAAACACAGGGAAAATATAACATACACAACAATGCTCTCTGATACACTCTCAGAAAAAAAGGTACAAAAGCTGTCAATGTGGCGGTATCTTTTCAAAAGGTACACCTTTGTACCTAAAGAGTGCATATTAGTCCCTCAAAAGTACATATTGGTACCAAAAGTGTACATATCAGTTCCAAAAGTGTACATATTAGTACCTAAATGGTACATATTAGAACCCTTTTGAAGGATACTGTCCCAGTGACAGCTTTTGTACCTTTTTTTCTGAGAGTGTACTGAACAGGTTCATCTGTATAACCACTTTTCTCTGTGCAGAAATAAGGGTGATTTCAGGTTGATTGGGACACTTGGCAATGGCAAAAAGTGTCCCAATCAAAATGAATTCAGATATAAGAATCCTCTTTTTGTCTGTCTTGGTTTAAATTCACGCAAAAAGTCAGGAATCGCAGTGGCCATCGTGAGATACCAAGTGACAGTCAAAACAAGCTAAACTTCTCCAAAACAAATCCAACAAACGAATGCAGATAGACAGCATGAAAAACAAAGATAAACACTCGCACGTTTGTAGACGAGGTGAGAAATGACGTGGGAAGTGTGAGAAAGAGAATCACGGTGATAAAAGCCTGTCTGTCAAAATACATTACGAGCACAGATGCTAGACCAACGACAATCTCTGTGTTTCGTGAGAATACATAGCAAATTTGATATAACAAACCACACATGCAAACAATAACATGTCCAAAACGTGTCTCTCACTGGTCCTGGTCTCTCCCAGTGAAGGCCTCCCTCCCTTCCCTTTACCTCTGACTGATAAAACGTTGGCAAAATAAAAAAAAATTATATTCTGTATTATAAAAAAAATTCTGTATTATGAATTTTTAAGGCCAGACAGGTTGTTGAGGTCAATTTGTAGAGAAAGACTATACGTCTGCGCACATATACAGTGGGTACGGAAAGTATTCAGACCCCCTTACATTTTTCACTCTTTGTTATATTGCAGCCATTTGCTGAAATCATTTAAGTTAATTTTTTTCCCTCACTGTAAAAAATTTCTAACCCTCCCAAATCAAAAATTTCAAGTGACCGATAACATCTACATTTTTCAATTGGCCCAAGTGAAATTCTTGTTGCAATAGTCTGTTAACATTGGCTCAATGAGAAATAATACGTCAGACTAATTGAAAAATTTAGATGTTATCGGTCACTTGAAATTTTTGACTTGGGGATGTCATTTTTTTTTTACAGTGCTTATTATTGTGCACACAGCACCCCATATTGACAGAAAAACACAGAATTGTTGACATTTTTGCACATTTATTAAAAAAGAAAAACTGAAATATCACATGGTCCTAAGTATTCAGACCCTTTGCTGTGACACTCATATATTTAACTCAGGTGCTGTCCATTTCTTCTGATCATCCTTGAGATGGTTCTACACCTTCATTTGAGTCCAGCTGTGTTTGATTATACTGATTGGACTTGATTAGGAAAGCCACACACCTGTCTATATAAGACCTTACAGCTCACAGTGCATGTCAGAGCAAATGAGAATCATGAGGTCAAAGGAACTGCCTGAAGAGCTCAGAGACAAAATTGTGGCAAGGCACAGATCTGGCCAAAAAATTCTGCTGCACTTAAGGTTCCTAAGAGCACAGTGGCCTCCATAATCCTTAAATGGAAGACGTTTGGGACGACCAGAACCCTTCCTAGAGCTGGCCGTCCGGCCAAACTGAGCTATCGGGGGAGAAGAGCCTTGGTGAGAGAGGTAAAGAAGAACCCAAAGATCACTGTGGCTGAGCTCCAGAGATGCAGTCGGGAGATGGGAGAAAGTTGTAGTAAGTCAACCATCACTGCAGCCATCCACCAGTCGGGGCTTTATAGGCAGAGTGGCCCGACGGAAGCCTCTCCTCAGTGCAAGACACATGAAAGCACACCTGAAGGACTCCAAGATGGTGATAAATAAGATTCTCTGGTCTGATGAGACCAAGAAACCAGGCACTGCTCATCACCTGTCCAATACAGTCTCAACAGTGAAGCATGGTGGTGGCAGCATCATGCTGTGGGGGTGTTTTTCAGCTGCAGGGACAGGACGACTGGTTGCAATCGAGGGAAAGATGAACGCGGCCAAGTACAGGGATATCCTGGACGAAAACCTTCTCCAGAGTGCTCTGGACCTCAGACTGGGCCGAAGGTTCACTTTCCAACAAGACAATGACCCTAAGCACACAGCTAAAATAACGAAGGAGTGGCTTCACAACAACTCCGTGACCGTTCTTGAATGGCCCAGCCAGAGCCCCGACTTAAACCCAATTGAGCATCTCTGGAGAGACCTGAAAATGGCTGTCCACCAACGTTTACCATCCAACCTGACAGAACTGGAGAGGATCTGCAAGGAGGAATGGCAGAGGATACCCAAATCCAGGTGTGAAAAACTTGTTGCATCTTTCCCAAAAAGACTCATGGCTGTATTAGATCAAAAGGGTGCTTCTACTAAATACTGAGCAAAGGGGCTGAATACTTAGAAATGTGATATTTCAGTTTTTCTTTTTTAATAAATGTGCAAAAATGTCAACAATTCTGTGTTTTTCTGTCAGTATGGGGTGCTGTGTGTACAATAATGAGGAAAAAAATGAACTTAAATGATTTTAGCAAATGGCTGCAATATAACAAAGAGTGAAAAATGTAAGGGAGTCTGAATACTTTCCGTACCCACTGTATATTCAAACGCGGATATCTATAGACTAAACACGTAATACACATGTGCACGCCGTCTGCGTTTTCACAGATTCGCGTTTTTGAAGTTTGCGCGGAGATGATAATTATTATTTTTTTTTTTTTTCAGCGCTTGCATCTTGGAACCTGTTTCAAGGTTTGCGTTCTCGATCCATTAAACACTGTTGTTGTGTGAATGAACAGCCGGAGCGCGTTAATGTTTTTCTGTTAAAACGGTGTCGTGTTAGCAGCCGCTAAGTTAATAACTAATGCAACAGAAGTGAATCAATCAAAACTAACTTTAGCTGGATAATAACTTTATTCTAGAGCTGCTGTAAAGCCTAAACAATCTGTTACTGTAATTTCATATTATCACTGTAAAGCTGCTTTGAAACAGTCTATATTGTTAAAAGTGCTGTATAAATGAAGGAGACTTGACTGATTGGAAAAATTAGTTAGTTACTAGAAAAATTACCCTATACTTTGAAAACAACTAGAGTTATAGTCAGAGTCTTCCTGCTAAAGTCTACAATGTAGTTAATAGCTTACAAGCAGTGTTGGGTAAGTTTAAAAAGTCATTAATTACTAGCTACTAATTACATCTACAACAGTGTAATTAGATTACTGTACTAATTACTCTCTCTAAACTGTATTGCATTAGTTATTACTAATCACTTTCTTAACCTTGACCAGTTGAACAATACAAGAATTGAAATGAAACTGCTCTTTTAATTCTTTCAAATAAATAACATAAAATTGCATGAATTATTCTTAAACTGACCAAAGTATGACCAATTGACCAAAGAGAGAAGGTTACATTAAAAACATACATTTTATCACTAGACCTTAAATTTTGATATTAAATCCACTAGTTTTATATAGAAATGTTCTAGTCTATTCAGTATATAGTGCAGTTACATCTTGAAATGAACTTTTTTTTTTTTTTAAGTTACGAGCCACTCAGTTTCACTGGCCACAATTTTACATCGATACCATTTGTAAAAACTGCCATATCGATATTTATATTATCTTATAATTTGTCAGCAGGTTTATTCGGCTGCTGTCACTTTAAGACCTGACGCACAGATCCGTTATACTGTTACACATGCGTTTTCTTTCTCAACTGTTTACGTTCACTTAAAACACAACTGACTGTGTTAATATGAATACTGGCCAAGACCATGACATTATCTTGTATGTATTTGACTTTTTAAGTCCAATAAGCAGCAAAAAAACCCACCTAAATTTAGTACCGAGAGGCGGCTTTATGTTAATTACTTTATAATGAATTACTTAGTAAAGCATCACACCCAGCACTGCTTACAAGTGATGTTGTTACGGCTAACAAAGTCTGCTACTTAAATGCTGTATAAGCTTCACAAAGCAAACTACATTAACTCTCTCCCTCCATCGAGGTTTCAAAAGCACTTCGCCGTGTCTTTATTGTGAGAAAAGCTCTAGTCAGATCGCAGTAAAGTCTACAACTGTTGACATCTCACTGCGCCTCCGCTTTCACCCTCTTAACAAAAACATCAATAAAGGAATCAATTAACTGGTAATTTAATTCATCCTCCAGGAATCGCCCATCTCCCAAGGGATCCCCACTACTAGTCAATTACAACCTCATAGGTTGGTAAAGATTGTGTATGTCAAAGGCCGGCATTATTCTCTGGAATAGACAGAAACGCAGGAGGAGACGGAGGAGAAGGAGGCCCCGGTTGCTTGAAGGGCAGCTCCCCTTTTAATTGTTATGGGAGAGCTTGGAGAACATTAGCCCTCTTCCCAACAGAACAAAGGTTACGACTCACAGAACACCCTTTAGACTCTTTTCCCCTTTTCAAAATCATGCTTTTCTCTCTGCACTCCTTACGGATCCAGAAACCCTCCCTTCAGAAAGAGGTAGTGATGAGCGGGTTTTGTTTGGAGAACGTCCGGCTGTAGAGGAGATATTTAACTGACCCTCCTGAACTCAACAAGGAGCGTTCCCAGAGGAAAGTTTTATTGTGCAGAGGTTGCTCTTTCATATCTCACAACACTTGGTCTCAATTCAGGTCTTGAATTTAAATGAGAAAAGTCGAAACAAATTTTTAACAAGAAAAACAAAGTTTGTCAAGAAAAATGTATAATATACAAACGATAGATGGATTGATTGTTAGATGATTAGAAAGATAGACAGGTATAGATTCAACAACAAAAATATGAATTATGAAAGGACACAGACAGACGGATGAATGGAACGATAGATAGAACGATAGTTAGATAGATAGAACGACAGGTGGATGGATGGAAGGATGGATAAAGACATACGGATGGATGGATGATGGATGGATGAATAGAACAACAGATATACAAACAGACAGATAAATAGATGGAACAACGGATGGATGGATAGACAGACAGACAGACAGACAGACAGACAGATAGTTAGATAGATAGATGATAGATAGATAGATAGATAGATAGATAGATAGATAGATAGATAGATAGATAGATAGATAGATAGATAGATAGATAGATAGATAGATAGATAGATAGATAGATAGATGGAACGACGGACGGACGGATAGATAGATAGATAGATAGATAGATAGATAGATAGATAGATAGATAGATAGATAGATAGATAGATAGATAGATAGATAGACAGACAAATAGATGTAACGATGGATGGATAGACAGATAGACAGACAGACAGACAGATAAATAGATGTAACGATGGATGGATGGATAGACAGATAGATAGATAGATAGATAGATAGATAGATAGATAGATAGATAGATAGATAGATAGATAGATAGATAGATAGATAGATAGATAGATAGATAGATAGATAGATAGATAAACACGATCAGAATGAAAGAATAACAGCGGTATATAACGATAGACAGATATACAGAACGGTATGACAGATAAAGATAAACTCAGTAATTCCCACTTTCCTGTCATTACAATTCAGTTTCCTGTGTTTTATGGGCAATTCAAACTCACACTCAATTCTTCAATTCTGAATTCTGCACAACCCTGATTCTACATAAACCCTTTACTCTTCAGCAAAGCCCGTCACTGTCTTCTTAACCCTTGTTGTCGGGATAATCCGGTTTGCGAGGCAACACGGAGGCGATACAAATTCTGTATTATAAATTTTAAGGCCAGACAAGTAGTTTGTTGAGTGTTGGTTTGTGAAGAAGGACTACACGCCTGCGCACATATATATTCAGACACACACACCTATAGACAGAACACGTAATACGCATGTGCACGCCGTCAGCGTTCTCACAGGATTACGTTTTTAAAGTTTTCAGTTAGAACGGTGTCGTGTTAGCGGCCCCTAAGTTATTAACGAATGATCTTTTTGACGGAAGTGAATCAATCAAAACTAACTTTAGCTGGACAATAACTTTATTCTAGAGCTGCTGTAAAGCCTAAACAATCTCTGTTACTTTAATTTCCTATTATCAGTAGCTGTGTTTCCATTACCCTTCAAATTGCGAATTGGAAATAGGCCTACGCCCAATGGAAACACGTCAATTTTGCAAAAACTCCCATTTATCGCAAAAAAAGTTTTTCCACTCGCATGAGGGGGTTTATCAGGCAATTTGAAAAATAAAAATTTCGCAAAACTGCAATGGAAACAGTTTTTGCGCATAACAGGTCACCTGATGTAGATGACGCGGAGTGTTTGGACAGAATACGAGACAGAGTTCTTTATTAAATTCATAAAAGACAAAAGAATTACAGGAATAATGGATTCTACACCTCAAAGAAATGCCACAATCAAGACCTCGAAGCAGAAATGAGAGAGAAACACCCAGAAAACACCTCATATGTGCCGCTCACAAGTATAATAAGGGTCTTTCCTCACCATTAATGCTCGGAAAACACTCATACGTCTCCTTCCATTAATAATAATGGCCAGTGCAGTGGCTGGGATATAGCACATAAACCTACCAACGTCCATCGCCATTGTTTTTGGAATGATTTTACTTATCGCGAGAGGAAAAAATTAAGTTTTAATCGTATAACATTGGTTAATGGAAACGCAGTCATTTCGCAATCGTTTTTTGTCGACATTAAAAAAAAAAAAAAAGAAAAAAAAAAAATCGCAAAAGTTTTGCGCAAATCTGTAATGGAAACACACCTATTGTAAAGCTGCTTTAAAACAATCTATATTGTTAAAAGCGCTACAGGTGAAACTCGAAAAATGTACTATATAGACTCATTACATGCAAAGTGAGATATTTCAAGCCTTTATTTGTTATAATTTTGATGATTATGGCTTACAGCAGCTTATGAAAACCCCAAATTCAAAATCTCAGAAATCTTTACATTTTCATAAGCTGTAAGCCATAATCATCAAAATTATAACAAGTAAAGGCTTGAAATATCTCACCTTGCATGTAATGAGTCTATATAGTATATTAGTTTCACCAGTAAGTTGAATTACTGAAATAAATGAACTTTTGCACGATATTCCAATTTTTCGAGTTTCACCTGTATATAAATGAAGCTGACTTGACTTCTGTTCGCTACATTCCTATCAGACACTTCAAGCTCCTCTTCTCTGAAGGGATTCACAGATGATCCACGTCCTCTACCTCCGACTTCTGTCCACAAAAGCAGAAGAAAAGAAGGACCGAGGCACTTGTTTAAATTCTAGCCGGGACAAAGCCTATTGACTGTCCGACAAGCCGGAGCAGTGAAGGCCTCACAGGGCGAGAGAGAAGAGATGCCAGTGATCGAGGAGACACAGACCGATAAAAAGAGCATGTAGGCCAGCTTTACTGTAATCTAGGCCTTTAAAAGCCATATCCATTCAGCCTCCAGAGTGCCTCGCTCACATAGACATAGAGAGGCTTTCACTTTCGTATCTGATAACCCTTTCCCCTCAGAGACACCCTCTCAGAGCCCTGAATGGATATGGCGTCTTGCGTTAAGGCACCGAGTACATTCGCCAGTTTCTATGCCCACCTTAATGTGAGTGTCCAAACAAAGGGTGGGAAAGTTTCTTTAAGTTAAGGTACACACACAAAGGTAACCCTAGTCAGACTCGCAAGTTTTCCTGTCTCGCTGAACGCTTTTGAAGGAGTGATTCGTGTGGTTACAAACTCGTATGTTTGGATTTCTTCCACGAAACACATGATGAGAAAATCCACCATCTTTTATACAACTGGCAAAGCCTAAAAAAGACAAAAAAACAAAACACAATTAAAGGAATATCACGTTCAAAAGTGTCATAAAAGTGAATATTTCCATAAACAATGACTTACAGTATGTGTCAGCGTGTTCCCGACACAAAGCCATCATGTGACATCAGAAGATTCGGAATAGAAGTTATTTGGTGTTTGTCGCTTTTGGAGCTTGACAATAGCGATGTTTCCATTCAAAGTTGCGAATTTAACTTGGAAAATTCCTCCAAATTCCTCGCAAAATTGGAATATCGCATAAAACATTTGTGAATAAAGCACCGTTTCCATCCAGTGAGTCGAAGAGAACAAAATCGTCACTTTCTGATAAACTGCCGCTAAATATCGCATGTTTTCTTATCGGATAAAAAATTTGTGTTGAAGATGGATGGATGGATGGATGGATGGATGGATGGATGGATGGATGGATGGATGGATGGATGGATGGATGGATGGATGGATGGATGGATGGATGGATGGATGGATGGATGGATGGATGGATGGATGGATGGATGGATGGATTGTTAAAACAATGGATGGATGGATAGAAGGATAGACAGATAGATAGATAGATAGATAGATAGATAATGACAGATACAAGAAAGACATGTTTTATCCTACTCAAACGAGTGCAAACGTTTTTTTTAATGCATTTTGGCGTTTCCATCCTGCAGTTTTTTATGCAATATCCTAAAATGCGCAGAAAAAAAATAGGTGTATGGAAACATAACTAATGTGGTCATAAAGTGTTTCAAGGTGATTCTTAAAAAAAAAAAAAAAAAAAAAAAAAAAACCCCAATAGGAAAATTCATCATGACATGAGGCTGAAAAAAGGACATTTGTACTAATAATTCTACGGAGCCCCTGAGGGGACATGGTGGTGGGAAAGAATATGAAATGGAAGGAAACATAAGTGGTCAATGTTTTTGCGTTCTCGCAAATGTTTGCGTTCCCCTGAGAAACTGCTTTCTTGGGGGAACGCAAATATTTAGCAAGTGAACGCAAAGTTTCTCAGGATTTGCGAGAGAACGCAAAAGCATCGTCAAATCATTCTTCCTCACATTTCATTTTCTTTCTTCACCATGTCCCTTTAGGTGGTCCGTATAATTCCTTTCATCTTACACTGAAAAAATATTTTTTAAGCTGTAAATAAAGATTATTGGTGTATTTTTTTACAAGAAAATATTATTTCAGTCTTCAATGTGTTACTTGTAAATATCTGTGAAACGTACTAGCAATTTCTGAGCGAAAATGTTTCCAAAGTAAATCCTACACCATTTTTTTTGTTCAGCGTGCTTTTCAAAACACACATTTCTAGAAATGTCTGAAGACTGACACCAGAGAAAGCGGTACGTTCAACAAATACAGAAACTTCATCTCCCAGCTTGCCTTCACCATTAGTGCATTCCACGCAAAAATATCTCTCTTTTTGGAGCCTGAGCCCTTTGTGTGGTTTATATTGATGCACAGGTGCTATACTTGACCTGGGACACTAATCCTCTGACCTCTCACTCTTTAGATAAAGGCTAAAGGACATGTTAAGCTGAGCTGTCAATCAAAGTCCTGGACCAGAAGTGCAATGGCCATAGAAGTGAATGTCCAGATCAGGGAACAGACGGGAGGGGCGTTAGACAGATTTAACACACAGCTGTGAACACTATGGTGCAAAGCGCTACACATTCCTCAATATTCAGTTTAATGGTCTACTTTGACTTTATAAAAGGTGACTGTTTGAACTGAAAGTTTTAACCTGAGGAATTCTGACCTGTCTAACTTAGAAATAGACAAATTGTTCTGTTGGACCGAAGCACTTGATTTTGAGGCCGATGTCCTTGGCGCCAAACGTCCCTCTCTTAATGAGACGGATTTGTCTTGTCTTGTCTTGAAGGAGGTGTGTGTTTGCTGAGTCTTTCAAGTGAGTTTATGCAGCATTAAGGGTCCAATAAACCCCTTTTGAGTGGCAGTGTTTCTTCGGACTCATCAGCATCATTAAACGCAGCAAACGCTTGGTGCTTTTCAAAGCAGATTACATCAGGTCAGCTTCATTTGACCTCAAATTATCCTTGACATATGTTTGACCTCTGGAGTCATACTTCAGCGGCGTTGCTTATTAAAGCACGTCGGCCGGGAGTTTAGTCAAGGTCAGAATCCTATAACATTCAAAGCCACATCAGAGCATTTTCCCCATAAATATTGACCCTGGTGCTTGTAGGATTACAGAGCGGCCAATGTTAAACCAAATTCAATGACAAATGACAAAGAACTACAAGGCTGAGAAAACCATTCATTTAAAAAAACCTTCAGACGAGGCTGTGTCAAGCTATCATGTTAACCTGATCTTCTCGTTTATTCTTATGAGTTTTGATTCTCTTTAAGCTAAAAGACACAAAGCACAAATCTGTGACTTGCTTTGGTACGACATCTGGAGGTTCTCAGACCGCAGGTGTCAGTATTTGTGGATTTAGCTTTATCTTCACCAGACGCATCGAAAAAACAAGGCCATTTATTGTTTTCTCTCATGGAAACCGTCAGGGCGCAGAGATACTGAAAGTGGCCTTAAGCACAAATGTCACAGGCAATAACTTTGTTTTAAAGTTTTTTAAAAAACAGACAGACAGAACAATAGATAAAACGAGAGAATGACAGAATCATTGATAGAACGACAGAATGACAGATGAAATTATGGATACTGTTAGAATTCGAATAGAATAAATAGAAATATAGAATGATGGATAGATGGTAATGGGAGAATGGCATAAAGAATAAATAGAACTGAAGATAGAGCGAATGAACAATAGTTAGAATGAGAACGAAAGAACAAGAGATCGAGAGATTAGATTAGAATGACAGAAATACAGACGGACGGATATCAAAGTCACTGTATGTGTCACTCATCTCATAAATGTCAGCAACATCAATATTTGTAAAGTTAGGGACAGGGAAAAACAGTTAAAGGGGCTATGTGTAGTTTTTCTACTAAAATGAATCCTTTTTTTATTGCCTGTGTGTGAAGGGGTTGTAATCTCACATTAAAATGATCCACTTGGCGGGTTTTGCAGTTACCTCTGAAAGCAAGTATTCCTATTTCTATGTGAAGGCTCCGGGTCGGATTTACCGCGAAATCCACTGACATGACTGAGACCTGCATGCGCGCTCCCGAGCCTCTTGCCTCGTCTACTGACTTTACACTCAACAGCGACGACACTGCAACTTATGGAGTCTGCTAACACTAAAGCCTGTTTTATACTTCTGCGTCGAACTGCCGCCGTAGCTACGTCGTAGGCTGTGTGTAGCGCGTGTACCCTTCGGCGTACCTTGACGTGCACCTCTCCAAAAATGTAACAACGCGTCAATTCTACGCGGACACAAGCGCTGTGATTGGTCTGCCAGAACCCCTCCCTCGGGGTAACATGCTCCCCAGGTGCGCGTCAACGCGGACAACGACACAGAAGTATAAATTAAAACCAACACGTTGCCTACGCCGTATAGGCTCCGGCGTATGTCCGACGCAGAAGTATAATGAGGCCTTAAGATACGACCTGCTCCCAGCACAACACCGACTCCAACACAAACTCCACATAACAATAAAAAAAACAAAAAAAAGTTTTATCTGCTGAAGCTCGTCAGGCCAAACGTGAATCGGATCACCTTCGGACGAAAACACGGATCAACATCGGCAGGGCTTTTGAATCATGGAGAAACCTCCGCTTTGTTTTGGGTATAAAAACAGACCCGGAGTTGGCTTTCATCCTATTGGACAAGCAAGCTAACATTACTACAAACAGTGTTGGGAAAGTTCACTTTCTACATGAACTAGTTCAAAGTTCAGTTCACAAATTTTAAAATGAACTAGTTCAGTTCATAGTTCATATACTCAAAATTTTGAACTAAGTTCACAGTTCCAAAAATGAACTAGTTCATAGTTCTTTTTTTCCATGTTGCTGCGAGATATTATTTTTCAAAATGATTACCACAGCCCATATCTAACCACAGACAATTATTTTATCAGTTTTAACACTGAAGATATATGCGTCAGATTTTTTCCCATCTTCACCGACCTTATCATAAAACTCGTTTAAATGATCATACGACGCCTCCTTGCTGCTTTTTGTTTTGATTTGTAACGTAAGTGATGAGTCGTTCATGAAAGACTCGAGGTGAAGTAATTATAAGTGATGAGTCGTTCATGAAAGACTCGAGGTGAAGTAATTATTTATGTTCCCTGTAAACGATTTTTGACTGCATTATAATGATTTCTTAATTCAGAATATGATCAAGATTGCGTAGGTGGATGTGTTCGGGGAATTTGCCAGTTAATAGTAACATTTAAAGCCCATTAAATGAACGAAATGACTCGAACAAAGATTTGTTCATTTTGATGAACGAGATCGAACAAGAGGTCGAACACTGGTGGCTGGTGTTGCCAGATTTGGGTGTTTTTTCCGCTACATATTAAGGGCGGTTTACGGTGGGTTTTAGGTGGGTTTTCGCCTGGAAGGCTTTATAGAAATCTGGCATCCTACTGAACGAAGTTAAACTGAGAGAGCGTGGCGTTCACAGACACCAGAATGAACGAGTTCACAGTAACGTTCATCAGGCAGTAATGCGGTACGTTCAGTTCACGTTCGCCCAAAATATGAACGAGTTCATGAACTATCGTTCAATGAACACGTTCAGGCACAACACTGACTACAAAGCATGTAAAATATATTTTACGAGCACTCGCTTGTAAACGTATTGGTTGCAATCTGAAACATCACCGCTAGAGGCCGCTGAAAACTACATATAGCCCCTTTAAGGCCCCGATAGACTTCAAGCGAAATCGAACGAACTGCTTTCGAACAAAATCAGGCAAAAACGATCTTCGTTTTGGGACACTGACACTGTTTTTTATGTTTAATACGGTAAAGCTGCTTGATTTGAAGCTATCTATTGAATAAAGTGCTGTATAAATAAACGTGACGTGACTTTACTAGAGTGCAGAACTTGTGCAAACATATCCACAATGCTTTTCTTACGCTTTATTAAAAAATGCTTGCTGTTTTCTCAATTTTGTTGTGTTTATTTTGTTATTTGTTACTCCTAATACTACTAGGGGTGTAATGATACGATACCCTCATGTCACGATTCGATACATATCATGATACTGAACTCATGATACAAGATTATTGCGATACTCCAAGACATATGATGAAAGGTTAGGCTAACTGTTGATTAAAATGTTACATTTGGTTTTACATTGTGTGTGTAAATGAATAGACTTGGACTTGGTGCTGGAAACCCAATACAGGACAATAGAGACACCAGAATAACACTATTCATGATTCTGAAGCTGAAATATGCTTGAACTCTGTCACTGACTAGATTTATTTAAAATAATGTAGGCCACTTTTTACTACATCAGACATTTGTCATTATCAGGACCCACAAATATTCTCCCATTGCATTATTATACATTATATTCAACATTATATATAGTAGTTTAATGTAGTACTGACACTAAAACTCTGTAAATGAAGTTTTTCTCAGACAGTCATTTTTATTTTGGGTGAACTATACTATCCACGATACATATTGCTGCATTTTTGTATAGCGAGATATTGTGACATGATGTATTGTTAGACCCCTAAACTACAACTAATTATAAATTAGGACTAAACAAACCTCTCAATAAGTTAACTAGTTTATAAGTCTAACAGTAGGTGTTTATAAATGCACATTTATCATCTGCATTTTGCAACAGATCTGAATGCAGCTCATCCAATCGTACTGTATGTCTGTATATCCACTGTGCTTTAATATATAAACATTTACACAGAGAGGACAGCGGTGGATTTCAGTGTCAGAAAAATGGGCAAGGAGGCGTTTCATCCGTCAGTAAGTGACCTTGAATGAGTTTTGCCCCAAAGCCATTTGTGCACAGAGAAAGAGAGCGCTGTGACACATGGGATGTCTGTGGTTTTCCAGAAATACGGCCACCCTGAGGCACGGAAACGCCCTTTCTTGGTCGTGCTCCACTCAATCACTTTTGGACTTGTAAATGTACTAGTGCATTTGTCAAGGAGATCTAAAGATTTGGACACGGACAATGTGGCGTAAAGCAAGGGCGGGTGTGGCAATGGAGAAACGAGAGAGTCAAATGGTGAGGAAGAGACATGAGAGGTCAAAAAGTCAGTAGACGGGACAATGCGGAAAGGGCACGCATGGTGACCTCACACTTACCACCCTGCCTGAGCGCTACGACTTTACCCAAACAGACCTGCATGGTCATCACACGACAGCACATTAACACGACACCAAACACCTACTTAAACTCTCTTTTCGTTTGACACCTCTTCGACCAACATCCACACGCTGTTCAACAACGAAAAGTTTCCCTTTGTTCGATTTCCAGCACATTCAATATGTTTAAAAAACCACTGAGATGTTTAGATTATGCACAAGCATTCACCCACAAGTGTGTTTGAAGGTTTTTATGCCCATTTTATCATCTGCCAGGTGATAAAAAATCAACTAAGTAAAGCAACAGCACACCTGTCATCAACAAGACACATGATTTGAGGAATCATTCAACACTCTCAGAAAAAAAGGTACAAAAGCTGATACTGTGGCGGTACCTTTTCAAAAAGTTCACCTTTGTACCTAAAGAGTGCATATTAGTCCCTCAAAGGTACATATTGGTACCAAAAGTGTACATATTAGCTCCAAAAGTGTACATATTAGTACCTAAATGGTACATATTAGAACCCTTTTGAAGGATACTGTCCCAGTGACAGCTTTTGTACCTTTTTTTCTGAGAGTGAAGTTTGAAACACAAAGGCTGCAGGACAACGCAAATGCTGAACTATAATAGTTCTTGTTTCGATCAAACAAAAGCCGAATCAAGAGGATCTGCGTCTGTGTTCAATCTTTATGTATTTACAGATCAAATGATTTTCCCATTAGCAGAGCTCACAAAGAGTTTTTAGCATATTCATCATTCTGTAAATAAGAAATACCCTGTACAGGGCTTGACATTAGACATTTAGATTATTTTGTGTGTATTTGACTGTTTAAGCGCAATAAGCAGCGAAAAAGAACTCAATTTAGTACTGAGAGGCGGCTTTATGAGCGCAAATTCAGCGGGAATGAGTAAAATTATGCGCAATCCCACGCTGAAATTCAAGCCCAGTAACACCAACAATATTCATCCTGAGCGAATGAAACGAGTGAGTGAGGAGAGGCGGGTTTGTGTGTCTGTTCTGCGGAAAATGAGCATGCGTTTCAGATATTTCAATATCAATGTGTTCTGAAAAAAATAGATTTTTCTGACACTACGTTGCACCTAATTTACTATCTCAGATGCCTATTTAAAAGACTACAATTGAAAAATGTATATATTATATATCAAATTCAACCCGCCAAAGTGGCTAGTAGGAGAGACTACGTTACACGCCACTGCTGAAATACACACGCATCTGGCCAGTTGGTGGGTGTCAATGTCAACCCTGCCTGTACACTACCCTGCCACCCTGGATCACATCACCAGTCTCGAGTCGCACGGTTATATCTGTGGCAATATCCAACAATACATTATATGGGTCAAAATTGTCCATTTTTCTTTTATGCCAAAAATCATGAGGATATTCAGTAAAGATCATGTTCCATGAAGATATTTTGAAAATTTCCTACCGTAAATATATAAAACATGTATTTGTGTGAGTGAATGCAGCACAATCGTGAACATAAATGCACAACTTTAAAGGAGATTTTCTCAATGTTTCGATTTTTTTTGCACCCTCAGATTCCAGATTTTCAATAGTTGCATCTCGACCAAATATTGTCCTATCCTAACAAAATAAATCTCAATTTCAAAAAATTGACCCATGTGACTGGTTTTGTGGTCCAGGGTCACATATAATATATAATGATCACATGACTAACACTAATATTCTTGGCTAAAACCACATTCACCTACAATCACACACCAACAACAGCATATGCTTTAGTGCACAGACACTAAGAGGCCAAAACGGCGACGCAGTTCCACGTCCGATGTCCCTAATGAAGCAGCTCATCCATTAAACGAGCGCACAAACCCATTCACCCACTAACTGCATTAAAATCAGCCTGTCCTCACGCGACCCCCGCACCGAAGCCTCCTCGTGGAGATGTGTCTATTGTGGTCTCAGCGAGCGGCTGCCCCATTAGCCCGGCAGTCACCACAATGTGTCTTTAGGAGGGTCAGTCCAGAGTCCTGGTTGAAATATCACAATAACAGCATGGCGATGCTTTTCCCACGACCCTCCCATACACAGCAGTCCATTATGAGCCTCCTCATCCCTCCTCGGGCCTTTACCGCGGTACAACTCCTCTCCTAGCCAGTGAAAGGGTTTACAAATCAGGGGCTCTTTTGCTGGTGAAAGAGGGAGTCTATCGCCCTCTGGGTCAACAAATTACCACTAGAACAATGACGTGTGTGTACATATAGCTTTAAAGAAAAAGATTCACGGGTCTTTTTACCTGCTTTTTAAAATCTGTGGGAAAACAAACAGAAACGAATGATGAATTTCAGGCATGACTTCCGCTCAACAGTTTAGACCAATGGCGTCTGCATTAAATGCTTGAAATTTGATTTGAAGACAAAATATGGTCAGATAAATGTCTAAAATTTTAGTGCTCACCATATTTGAAGAAGAAGAAGCTCAAATGTATAGTTTTCTTCACAATCACATTGATCACTACATCATTCTCAGACTTCCATTCATGTTTATCACTCTATTATTACTAAAAAAAAGCACTTTTATTTAAACCAAAAGCAATATAGTGTAAGTGAGCAAAAGTCTACACATACTCTACTTTCCGTATCATATAGCAAACCAGAAGAAAATGTGATAGTTCTTTCATCATATCGCAGGAGTTCTCCGTTATGATTCATTTAACTTTTTCTCCTAAAACTCCTTAAGCCACACCAGTAAAGTGCAGCTCAGATCATTTGATCCTGGGAGAATTTCATATTGAGATCTCTGACTTTTCATCACAGAAGAAGAAGAAGTTTTATTTATATAGCGCCGTTACGTAGCTCAAGGTCGCTTTACATTGTACATTACAATATATTTGCACACCCACATGACACATTGCAAAACCATAAGGCCACATATAGCCACATTATCCATAATATATTACATATTAAATAGATATGTTTTTAGCTGAGTCTTGGAGGTAGACAAAGTCTTCAGTCTGAGACGTCGGTGAGATCTTTGGTGAAATCTACACATCTACACAAAAATAAAAGGTTGCAAATGGAGGTTTTCGCTGTTATGCCACAGAAGAACCATTTCGGGTTCCCCAAAGAACCCTTCATTCCCCTTTTCCACCAAAGCAGTGCTGGTGCCGGTTCAGAGCCGGTGCCTACTCGCGAACCAGTTCTTTGTGTTTCGACAGCCAAAGAACCGGTTCTCGGCCAGGAAAATTGGTTCCAAAGCGGCACCAACTCCATGGACTAGAACCGTTCTTTTACCACGTCATGCTTACGTCGGGAGCTGGGGGCGGGGTTATTGTCGAACTTCTTCTCGAACGTAACCTCCGTCTATAGTAATCCAGACGAGCAGCACAAATGTGTTCTAAACATCTTCTGACCCCAATATAGGATCGCAAAGCCAGGAGAAACATGTGCAGAAAGACGATGTAGTCCAACATTGTAATTGTTATGCTTGAATTTGGCGCAAGCGTTTCTAGGAAAGCTATGGCATCGTACACAGTGACGTAATGACGTCGTTCGCTGGGCTCTCTAGTCAGTGGAAAAACAAACAGGTTCTGAGAAGGTTCGCAAGTTGAATCAACTTTGAACCAGCACCAGTTCTGAACCAGTTCTTTTTTTTGTGGAAAAGTGAACAGGTCTTAAAAGAACCATTTTTTTGTGTGCAAAAGAACATTTATAAAATGTTTCCACTATAAAGAACCTTTTGTGGAATGGAAAGATGTTAAAGGTTCTTCATGGAACCATCGATTCCTATTTTTAAGAGGTGTAGAGAAGACATGTGACAGGACTGTCTTTTTTAGGAGAAACACACGAGCAGCAGGAGACTTTGCATTTAAATCTCATGGCCATCTATAGGAAACAATCAAGTTTTTCTTATAACAACAGTCGGGTTGCAGCTCTCTGACGCTCTCACTGGTCAGTCGGAGGTTTAACACTATAGTGCAGATCTCGCCAGTTTCTTATGCAATAGCATGCAATTCTTGACCAAGTCAATTCGGAAAGCTCATGGACTCGCCTCTCTTGTTGTCCCAGTGGTTTGGGGCCGGCAGCGAGAGCGAGCTGACCTGACAGAGAGTGAGCAGTCGGTGCGTGAGCTGTAATTGTATTTGTGTGCTTGTTGCCCCTGCGTGGCACGGTCCCCCCCGACTGTTGCCCCTTAACCACGGTAACAGATTGGCATGCATAGCTAACAAACCTGATTGTCTGTGCTTCTTTGTATAGGCCGCGAGCCCTGCGAGAAACCCTGATTACAGAGTTTGGCATGCCACCCGATCCATTTTTTTGAAGCGGGCCCCTTGTACATCAGCGACAAGCGTAATGTGAAATGAATTCGCCGCACTCACCGGGTAAATTCATTTTAAACACTTTACCCCGGCGAAACAATGGCCACCGGCTATGCCTGTTATCTGCCGATTTATCAGGCAAAAACCCAGCGGAGGCCGGTAGTGACAGTGTGAAAGTGGAAGCAGGACTCTTGGCACGGTCGCGGGACCCCGTGTGCACAGATGCGCTCTATTCACCACCGTCCCCTCATTCTCATTGTTCTGATAAAACAAAAGCCGAATCAAGAGTATCAGCATCTGTCTTCAATCTTTACGTGTTTACGGATTCAATGATTTTCCCATTAGCGGGGCTCACGGAAACTCTTGCGCACATTCACTCGCATTTTCTTTATTTAAGAACGGTACGCTAATGGTTTTTATTAATGTGAATCAGTGGACTTTTATAGTTTTTGTCAATATTTTGAATTTGTTTTTATTTTATTTTAGTTGTGTTTTTGACATTTTTATATATAATGATTTATATTCAAAAATAATAATAATAAAACAAAGTAAAATAAATACAAATCTCTTATATTAAATGTTGTCATTCTAAAATGGTTAAAATATTAGTAATAATAAAGTAATAATAATAAACTAAACAAAAATAATAACAAAAAATTATGAACAATACATATAATAATAAAAGAAACAAACAAACAATAAATACATTGAAATTATACACAAATAAAATACAGAATTGACAATTTTGTTTGTGTGTGAATTTCTTGGAATTACAATTCATTACTTTAACATCCTAAGCATGGGCAAATAAATCCATATTCATGTACATAATTATTTTTACATCCAGAATAACAGTCTTTTTCAACAGTCGTTATTGTTGACGAAATCGGAAACCTTTTTTAACTTTAATTAATTATGGTAATAATTAATTTCCTTACAAAAAGATGCTGAAACATTGTGGAAAAACAGCGCATAACAGCAGCCAGTGAAACAGCAGCTAAAGTCATGTGAGGACACTGACCAGATAAAACCCCTATCAGCGCGTGCGCACGCACACACACACACACACACACCCCATATGGCTCACACACCCATTCACTCGCTCGCATTATACCACCCCAGAATCCTCAGACACATTATCGATCTCACACACTTACATTTAACGAGCGTAATGAGAATCATTCATGTTAATGACTCCTTCAAACCAAAGCGGTGCAACACTCCTTTATTGGGAGCGGTCCTTTATTGGGATTTATGGTTTCATGAACAACTTTTATCATCCATGGAACTTTTCCATTGCACAAAATGTTCTTTATAGTGCAAAAATAGACTTTTTAAATGTTCTTTTGCATGGTACCTTTATGAGAGCGTACCAGCTGATTCCAAAGACATAACCAGCATTCACTGGACCCAAATTGGAGTTATTTTAGTATCATTGACATGCTATTATTGTTCATATTTTGAAATAAAAACTAGGGTTAGGGCTATTAGAATAATTTTCATATATTTCATGTTTTTTAATAAGTCTATATAGTTCTTATATCACGTTTTACAACCTCTAGAATCCACATCGATACGCATCCTCCATCTCACACACTCACATCTACCCAACATAACGAGAATCATTCACGACCTTCAAACCAGAGCGCGGTTATCAGGCGATTCCAAAGACACATACATGGAAAACCCAGCATTCATCGGATGAGTAACACGCCAAACAGAAGGAGAATGGGAGCAATGAGTGTGTCCAGCTAGAGGAGCACAACAGCCGGACTCAGTGTGTGTGTGTGAGTGAGTGAGTGCGTGTGGTCCTTAGGTCATCTTCTTAATGTGCTGATGCAGTCCTGAGTGCAGTTGCCCAACAAACACACGCCATCCCTGCGCCCTCCCGCTGTGTTCCTATCAGACTCCGAGAGCAATCCCCGGCGCGCTCATGCAGCAACAAGCCCAAAAATCTTCATCCCGGCACAAAACAGCACCCGATTACAGCTCATGCATCCTTAAAGCGACACGCCGGCTCTCCTCCTCATCGCAGACCTGTCGTAAAATCACTTATTCATGGGGAGTGATTTGTAAAAAACCTCGACACAGAATGTGTCTGTGCTTTTTCCGGATAGCCATTGTTTTTGTAGGTTTGGGCGTTCTCTCAAAGGTCACAGCGCCGTCGAGCGTCTCTGACGAAGACGAGAGAGGAAAAATAGGCATCCCGCAGCGTGCAACATGTTGCCTGAGCCGCAGCGAGGCTTTAGGAATATTATGACACATCTTCTAGAGGCAGGGTGTTTACCGTTTCAATGCCATCTGTGCCATGCTTGCCAGCAGAGATGTAAAGAAAATCATGCATTTTCTTGGTGTGCATGTTTTCCTGATTGCATCAATTTGAGGGTTGTGGGTTTCGATTATCTGTTGTTGACAGGTTTTCCTGAAAGGCCGTCTGGGATGGTGTCCCGCTCGGCATCGCACAGGTGTGAGGAATTAGCAATCAGAAACACCTGTGTCATCCCAAAATACTACAGCAACTTGCTGTAAAGGCCTTCTCGGGTCATATCCGGAGGTTGTGACAACACGCGTCTGAATCCAGAGTTTCTCCATCTAAGATAAGATAATCACAACTGAGATCTCTTTAACCCTGTACAGCCTGACATAATAGTATTAACCTTTACACAAAATATTAAAAATCTAAAAACACTTTTGCGTTTTTTGTTGATAATCAGGCTTTTATAGAATGATATAGTGAGAATATAGAGGGGAAAAACAACTCAATTTTATTCAGAGGCCAAAACTAAGCACAAATATATCTAGTGTGCTTTGCAATATATATATAAATGATCAAAAAGAAGGATGAAATTCTGATGCGTGTAATGTAAATCAATGATCTTTAACTAACTACTTATATAAAATCCATATAAATATCAGTCTTCACTCTATATCTGCCAATAATCTACTAATAGTCTTAGTAAGATCATATTTAAATGCTTAGTTTTATGATCAAAGCTCTGTAGTTTCAATAATTATTGAGAGATGAACAAATAAACGTTCCTCAAAAGCCTGATTATTATATTTGATACTCAAAATTGAATATGATTTAAAAAAAAAAAAAAAAAATCATAAATGGATAATCAAGTGGATAATAAACCTAAGTCGGATAATAAATGGATAATAAACCTAAGCCGCTACAGTCCAGTAAGTGTTCATCTTGAAATATTAGACGACAGATGGCATGTAGTAGATTGTGTGCAACAGGTTCATCATGATCATGTTGATAGTTCAGAGGCCTTTTGACAAACCAAAGAAATATGACGTACCAGTCTTTATAGGGTTAATATATCATTTTTTAAACAGCAATGAGATGCAATAAAGAGCAAACGGAGACATTTTCACCTGCTTTTCAGGCATTTTCTCAATAGTTCCAGAACAGATCAATGATGTCCCAGACGAGCACCTGCAAAAGTCTCTATACTCTTATTGTATGCCAGCTATTGACTTGTTTGTGTCTATATTTATAACATTTAAGGGCAAAATTGAGGCTTAAATGATTATAACATCAAATCTCCTTAACCTAAAAAGAGCAATTTCTATGTTGCCTTTGATAGTTTGGTTAAAAGAGAACCAGGCGTCTGACAGAAGCAAATTAATTTCTATAATTTTTGACTTGTGCATCTAGTTCTACCCAGAATAAATACTCACTTGATTATCGCTAAAGCTCACTCAAGCATGATGTGACAACTTAAAGGCCAACTACTATTTAAACATCAACTTACCACCGTCTGGCTTGAGATAATGGCTTGTTCACCAAATCTTTACACCAGTGGCTCTTAACAAGTGGGTTGTGACCCCAAAAATAGTTCATAGGTCTGTTCTGAGGTCTGTCAGGGTCACATGACTGCAAGGGGAAAAAACAGTGCTAAATGCAAATAAAATGCAAATAATTATACCATACTATAATGATGCATAGTTAGGATAGCAAAATAACGCACATAGCTTGCATCCAATCAAATGTCACTTTAGACAGTCAGATAGTCAGTTTAGACCGAAGTTTACATGGAGGTTGTGATGGCCTCATCCTCAAAAACCAACAAAAGGTCAAAGACTAATGTACATGACTACATTAAATACAGGTTCACAGGTCAATCCCATTTGTGCTGCTGTTTGCACATTTACAAAATTATCCTTGTACATGTATGCATTTGGCAGACGCTTTTATCCAAAGCGACTAACATTGCATTTCAAGGTACACATTTACATTCTTCTCAGTTCTTGCTTCCCCTGGGAATCGAACCCATGACCTTGGTGTTGCAAGCGCCATCGCTCTACTGTTTGAGCTACAGGAAGGCTTTTCCTATACAGCTGTTTACATCATGTTTTTAAAAATGATTTGTTCCCCTCAATAATCAACTTGGGTACTGTGTTGGGTCGCCACCTCATGTTCAAAGTAAACTTGGTAACACTTTGCAATAAGGTTTGTTAAAGGAATTGTTAACATTTATATCTTATTCAATGTTACTTTTCAACAATAAAACATAGTTAATGCACTGTGAACTAACACGAACAATATATTTTCACTAACATTTACAAAAATAACTGTAAAGAAACCCTTGTGTCCTCGAGTCACACAGCAGATTTACTATCCTACAACTCAACGAAAAAAAAGTGCTTTAAAATATATTACTCGTTTTTAGTTTTGTTTGCTAATGCATTAACTATTGTGAACAAATGACCTTATAAAGTGTTCCAGACCTTATAAAGTGTCCTGAAGCAAAACCGGCATAGAAACACTGGCCCGCATGATGACAAGGCAATGGAAACATAATGACATCATACTAAATTTTAATGGATGCCACAAAGACCCTAAGTATTAAGGAATGCATGCCAGACTTCCTTTGCTAATTGGTAAGTAATTAGCAAAGAAGGGAACTTTTAGAGTGTACATTATTAGTGCAGCAATGCAGAACTAACACCCAGACAATGCCCAAACACGTATTATTATTATTATTATTTTTCCGAGGCTAATCTCGTATTCAAAGTGTATCAGCTGACCTAGAAACAACACAATGGCAACTTTTGCATCTTAAGGCTGCTGGGTGAGGACAATGGTGGCATTGAGTGGGTTTGGCTTGAGGGCCACAACAGATGCCTTGACCCAACACAACCTGTTGAAGAACTCAATCACGTCCCATTACGCCTGTCAACGCGGCAGCACAATTCGCCGGCCTGCGCTGATTAAAACGCAGAACTCTCTGTGGAAAGCCAGTCATCAAGTTTGCCATTAAAAAAAGTCCCTGAGAGAGCGAGGAGGCCAATTTTGGATGTGATTAAACTACACAGACTGTAAAGAAACCCTTGTGTCCTCGAGTCATACAGCAGATTTACTATCCTACAACTCAACTCAAAACAAATGTGGTTCAGTAGGTCCTCTAGACACGATTCCTTCTTTGCTGGCATGAATTCAGAAGTTGCTTTCTCAGTAGATTCTTCTACAAATCCAGCCGACCATGGTCAAAAAATGTGCCCATCTCAAAAAAAAAAAAAAAAGGGGGGGGGGGGAGGAATGCATGGGAGGGAATTGCAGAGGTATCCGTGGGGAAATTGCACGGAGCCCAGTGGGAATTTTAGCAGACCCAGACAAGTGTTTCCCGAGCCAAGATCTGAGATTATCATAATGGGAGACAAAGGGAAAATGTCTGAGGTTGGAATCAGTCCCAGCTCAATATTGTGGCCCTTGACTAATGAAACAATGGCCGTCACACTTCAAGTTGCATCGTTTTCAGATGTCAGGAGAACGCGCGCGAC
This sequence comes from Rutilus rutilus, assembly GCF_951802725.1. Lineage (NCBI taxonomy): Eukaryota > Metazoa > Chordata > Actinopteri > Cypriniformes > Leuciscidae > Rutilus > Rutilus rutilus. The sequence goes on along the minus strand of NC_140227.1, from coordinate 30,985,610 downwards.
CCCCGAAAGAAAACTGATGCAATCTCCATCTAGTATATTACATTGATACTTTATTTCCATCAAAACCAGGATCTGCAAATTTGCACTGTTTTGGTGGAAAAGGTGCTTTTAATACTCACCGTCCCTGCCTCAAACCTAGGCTCCGCTGTGACGGATGACCTGTGATATGACCGCGGTCAGTTTGCGTGAGGGACATGATGGTTTCAGATATCTGCAAACAACGAGATAAAGCTGTAGATGGATAGCACAGGTACGTGAGACAGAACTGTGTTCAGGGGGGGGAGACCGGAGGAGAGACGTGAGGAACTCCAGACGCTCTCTCAAGTGCAAGTGCGAGAGACCACCGGGGACTCCTGAGAGCTCATGGAAAGAGGAGTGTGTGTGTTCATCACCTGTCCAGAGAAGACACATGAAACTTCACAATGTACCAGCAAACAAGAAAAAGTCCTGTGAATCGGTTTAATTGTTTTCAACATCATTGCAACGAAGATCAAAATTCATAACAATTAACTTCTGAACTCTGCAAATTGGCAAATGAGATCCCAAATGTTTATTCTAGACAGCCATGAGATGAAGTGCTTCTCAGATGTTTCTCCCAACGTCTTAAACGGTGCTCTGGTTTTCAAGTTTGCAAGTCAATTATTATTAACCTAAACTTTTCTTATCAGATGCAAATTCTTACTTTATGACAACTATTAACTTTTTATCTCACCTCACAAATTTTAGGGAGAGACATCTCAAATTTGACACTAGAATTGAGAGCTCCATTAAGCTGTAAAAGAGCAATCTCTGAGCAATAACATTTTCCCCTGGGTAGTAAAAACATCAATCCATCCTGAAGAAGAAATTTGAGTGTTTTTACGAACACATGTCCCATCTCGGAGGAAACCAGGGGATTTGAGGAACCATCTGTTGGCCAAAGCCTTTGGGAAGCACACTAATATGGATTTAGGATATTGCTCTCTGCAGGTGGGATGGGAATGGCAGTGGCCTCTTTAGAGGGAGGGGCGGAGAGATAAACGTCAGTGGTGTGATCCTGGTGTGTGCTGGAATCAAAAATAAAATAAAACCAAAAATGTTATGTAACAGCAAAAACATATTGAAACATAAGTGCACAGTACATGAAAATGCAATTGATCATGGCAAATCCAATTAAAAATGTACTAATCTCACAATATGATACTCTCACGATCCTAAAAAAAGCCAAAATACAGTTAAAATGGTACATTTAATAATAATTATTACTTTAAAAGACACACTCTCAGAAAAAAAAAGGTACAAAAGCTGTCACTGTGGCGGTATCTTTTCAAAAGGTACACATTTGTACCTAAAGAGTGCATATTAGTCCCTCAAAGGTACATATTGGTACCAAAAGTGTACATACTAGTACCTAATGGTAAATGGTAAAACCATTTTGAAGGGTACTGTCCCAGTGACAGCTTTTGTACCTTTTTTTCTGAGAGTGCATGATAAACAGTTGACAAAAAATACTTCTAAATTTGTTATTGCACCAGGTTTGGACTTGGACCACTAGAAAAGATGTTATATATTTTGTTGACATTTGTACTTGCATTATCCCAAATATTTCCAACGATATTTAAATCCAGAAAAATCCAGTAAACCAACGGCTGAGGAGGTGAACACGACATCTCCCATGATTCCACGCTCCATCACTGCGTCATCAAGCTACGCCTCGTTTTTGCTTTGAATAAGCGACCTCTAGTGGTGAAACTCGCACACTGTGCCTTTAAATGTCACATTAAAATGAGCAGAATGTTGTTGGCCATTATTTGCTTATCAAACAGTCTCATCTGGTCTAAGTGGGCGGCTTTTGATCATAAAAAGTTGGCAATGTGTACTAGACTTTTACGTGTGGCTACATGATGCAGATTAGTGACCTCTGACCTCTATTATAAAAGACACAAACCTTTTAGCAATACTAGAGAGAGAAGCAGGGCATTAGAAGAATCATGAATGAGTCCCACAGAGTATAAATAATAAAGACAAAACGTACAGGGAAAGGGGACCTATAAAGACGCCCCACAATATTCATGAGGAAACAGGATAATTCAGATGCCACACATAAACTGGCAAAACTCCTCTTTCAACTTGTTAACCCTTCCTACTATCACTTTGATTACAATTTGTAATCGCTTCCTTGTTTTCTTTTGTTCCACTGCATTCAATTGTCAGACCTCAAATCATATTAAAAAGATAGAAAAGGTGAGCAAAAACTAAAGCTTTTGCTTCATGTTTTGCTCTGCTGCCAATTGAAAAAGCTTTTCTAAGGGTGTTTACACTTATATTTAAATGTATGCATTTGCATAAATTTACATTGCATTCAAGGCATACAGTTCATTAGTTCATGCATTCTCTAAGAAATTTGAGTTCACTTGATTTCTCTTTAAAAGAACCAAACTCAGACCATTTAATAGACATAAAAGTAATAAAATAAAAACAAAGAGTAATTTCAGATTGTAACTGGACTTGAAAATGAATTCAGATCAGATTCAGATGCAAGACCATGCGAACACGGTGAGTGTGTTAGAAATCAGGAATGTTAAGAGAACATTGTGCTTGGCACATTTTTCATCTTCAAACCAAACTTGGGTTTATATTGTTTACGCAATAGGTCAGTAGGTGGTCTTTTGTGTCTGTTCGAACACATTCATCCACATGAGCATCAACACTACGAAAGTACTCCAGTCTAATGCTCAATTCAGTGTGACCCGAACGATAGTCGCAGCAAAAAATCAGCATTAGGCGTCAGATTTCATTCATCACAAGAGTGAGGAGCTGACTGACAAGACGATATGGCAGAAGATTTGGTTTCAAAGCAAAATGTAAAAGCGCCTATATGGCAATATATTGGATTTAAACCCAATGCTATTGGGAACCTCCAAAGGATTAGTTGTGTTTTTCTAGTTGTGTTTTACATTAAGAATAATAATGAACCCACCATTCAAGCAATTCAACCTTTGCATGGAGTTTGATTGACAGGTGATCTGACCAATCATAATCTGCCATTTTGTCCAACAAAGCAGTCAGGAGAGTTGGAAGATTAACTTTGGTGGATATGAACTTGAAAAACGGTGTGTCCTGACGTCTTTCCGTGGTTGAAATAACATTCCTTCTGATGTTCATTCATGTTTATTTGATGCTATAAATAGAAGCTAGAAACTAGAAGAAAGAGATGATCGGTTCAGGCGCTACAGCGATTGGTCACGAATCATAAAGAGCCACAAAATGGTATTTAATGTTTAAATTTCTTTTAAAAAAAAATTACCAAATTTGAAAGTTGAGAGTTAGTTAACTACCTTAGTTAACATGAACTAAGAATGACCAATACTTCTTCAGCATTTATTAATCATAGTTAATATTAATTTCAACATTTACTAATACGTTATTAAATCAAAAGTTGTATCTGTTAACGTTAGTTAATGCACTGTGAACTAACATGAAACTATTTTTATTAACAAACATTAACAAAGATTAATAAATACTGTAACGCATGTATTGCTCATTGTTTGTTCATGTTAGTTAATACATTAACTACTGAACCTTATTGTGTTACCAACACATCTTAATACCTGGTGTAAACAGAGACTTTGATCCAATTGATACGGCCGTAATCAGATTATTACTGTTATTTGTAGAACTGTTCCTGTACTGGTGGTTGAGTTTAATGGTTTAAAGGACAGTTGGTTAGTCCATCAGAGGTTTGGATCCGCCCGAGGTCCGGCTGCTGTAAAACGAGGCAAACACATCTTGAGGTGAACAGATTACCCCCTGCTTGTTGACCTGTCAAATCATTCAGAAATGTGTCGCAGGATTGAAACACTAAATCGGAATTAGAGGCTTTTGTTTTAGCTGCACGCAGCACAACGAGGGGGGGCGCGAGCGGGTCCTAAACCCTGTGACCCGCCCCCCAAAACCCCCCCATGTGCCCACCACAGCCTCAGTGTTTACGTAACCCACATTTGTTTACAGTACGCACTGCTTACGTCGTGGTAATGTATGTGAGGAAACTTCTGCCTCCCACTGGTGGTTTGAAGGTGGAGATGAGCAGCTTCTTCAACACTTCCATTAAGAGCCGTTTAATATCATCAATTAAAACTAAAACCATAAACAAACATTTACTGAATTACACTGGTGAGAGTTCATGTGCACACACACTCCCAGATACATGCATGCATTTACACACACCAAATCTGAGTGTACCTGAAAAGCAACATACAAAATGAATAATGCATGTGATCTTTGCATCAAATTATATTAGTCATTTGCATTTGCATATATTGTTTATGACTCATCACCTTCAGGCTTAAGCACAAAACATTGCATGCATTAATGCCATTTCTTGTTTTAAAGTCTGTAATGTTACCATTAAAGTACTGTCAACAATGTCAACACTGAGTCGGCGTAACAGACGCGTGCAAAAAAAACAAGGAAGATTAATTTAGCGGTCACCCTCCGACAGCTAAACCAGGGGAAATAAACCCTTCTTATCAGATTAATTGCTAAGTTTAAGCCATTAAAATCTTTCTAATCATTTATTGATTCTTGGAATTCATGATATTAGATCAAGAGCGCAAGATTTAGTATTAGCAGCAATTCAGTCTGAGCCGTCTGTGACATCTTTATCATTGCGGTAAATATACAGCGTGCATTTGATTTAAGCAGCTGTTTTAATTAGTTTTCGGACAGGTCCACGAGGCTCTTTGTGTAACAGAACTTGAGCATTAGCTTTTAAAAGACAGCAGACGAGCTCTCTTCACGAGGGGTCAGCCGAGGGCAAAGATAACAGGAAGTTCAGACCTCCCATATTTGAACTCTTTCTAGTGACCGACAAACCCAATAAATCACGCAAGACGTGAGCGGCGCAGGGTCACACCTGTAATTTAGAATCCACACCACACCCTTTCATACATCTTCACATTGTAAACTAATCTTCCTCCATGAATTACGCCATGAATTCTCAGAGTCTCAGGCTGTTTCAATGTTAAAGCTGCTCTGGGACACAAAGCAATGTGGACAAGGTTATCAATTAAATGCTTGTTTTATGCATTATTGAATGCATATGTATATAGTGGTTATATATAAGATGCCTGTTTATATATATATTATTTATGTTGTTATTCTTTCTGTTTATTTCACGGTCTCTCTGAAATTCCTTCGTAAAAATTCATGACTGAATTATGTTGCCTCGCAGCACAAAGGACTGCACATTTCCCGACAGCATTCTACTAAATAAATCATTAATGCCTCTGCAAACATCCACAGTAATGTGCTAGTCTTCAGGAATATGAAATGAAAGGGTATTTTCTTCATTAAAGAGCTTCTTCCTTAAATTTGCCTCAAAAGTTGCTCCTACAAAACCTTGAGAAATAAAAACAGATGTAAATATTTGACATACAGAATTTAGAGCTATAAAATTAATGTAGATAGCAGTGTAAGATCCTTGGTGAGTTTTAATTCTATAAGTTTGTGTTTTCACTTTCGTCTTCCACAGTTCAACCCTAAGCAATGACCCTGACCCTAATCGCACACTTAAACTCATAAAAATTGCTTAGTCTGGGAGACTTTTGTTGTTTTTTCCAACTCACCAACACACATATTGTTATCAGTGATTTTCTTCATAGTTCAGATTCAAAACAAGACAGTTTATGAGCACAAATGTGTCCTGGACTGATCTGAAAAGATGACGGCTCTGTTCTAAACCCCGTAACCTCACTATAGTCTGCTGCCTTGCTGTCTACACATAAATCTTCAACATAACAGAAACTTTCTTTAAAGGGGTGGTTGATTATGATTTGACTTTTCTAACTTTAGTTAGTGTGTAATGTTGCTGTTTGAGCAGAAACAACATCTGCAAAGTTACAACGCTCAAAGTTCAGAGCAAAGGGAGATATTTGCTTTTAAAGAAATCACTTTCCTCCCGGGTTAGTGACATCACCAACCCTAGAATTTACATAAACCCCGCCCCCTGAACACGATTTATAGATTATCAAGACAGAATATGCTAATCAATGACTCGAAGATAAATACACATCAGCTTCATAAATTCATCAACTAACCATTCAGAAATGTCCTGTTGCTTCTACATGTTGTCACTTCTTCTAGAGTCTCTCCATCATTGTCTGACTCCGGTTTGAACATAAAAGGCTAAAAGTTTTTTTAATTTTCAGTGCATGTGTGTGTGAGGTAAAAGGACACAAGCTGTTGAAGCTCCGCCCCCTGTGCCGGGAGCAGCAGCTCATTTGCATTTAAAGGGACAGACACAAAAACTGTGCGTTTTTGCTCACCCTCAAAAAGTGACAACTTTAACATGCTATATAAAAATATCTGTGGGGTATTTTGAGCTAAAACTTCACACACACACTCTGGGGACATCAGAGACTTATTTTACATCTTGTGGAAAGGGCATTATACCACCCCTTTCAATGTCAGACATAACATTATTAAACACTAACAGGTCTTTCCCTTCACTCTTAAAAATAAAGGTTCCAGCAGGTTTTTGTTTTTGTTGTTGTTGCAGTGAAGAACCATTTGGGTTCTTGTAAGAATTTTTTTTCTTTGTATGAAGAATATTTAATTAACATTTTTCCCATTATAAAGAACATTTTGTGCAATGGAAAGGTTCTACAGATGTTAAAGGTTCATCATGGAACCAATAAAGAGTGTTTACTAAAAAAACACATAAAATAGCACCGAATTTCATCATTAACTCTCCTGATCCAGTCTTACGCAGAACATGTTTTCAAGACAATTTCTATAGGTTATACAACATAATAAAAAATAAAATAAAAACTAAGCAGAGTTTAAATTACACACAATATTAAGTTAATAATCAACATTATTATGTCAACAGAATTCATCAAAATAATATTGCAATTTAAAAGGTTTAATTTAATCAATAAATTAGAATTCTTAAATTGCAACCATGCATTTAAGTTGTGGTAACAGATCCGCTGAATGTCAGCGTCTCTTTTCTTTGTGGGAGAACAATGAAAACTTTTAAGTAAATTATTGCTCAGTCCGGGTCAAGTTCTGCAGTGATTCGAAGTGACTTTCCCTTGCATGTTTGAGCTAAACGGTGCACTCACACACATCTGTGTCTTTCTCACTGTTACCGCATAACCCCTACGGTACAGGCGCGGGTCACGGGTCGCAGCACCGGACCCTTTCTTTCACACATCAAGATTACCCATGTAAGCGAGCGGTCTAAAATGACTACTGGAGCCTTTTGTGTTCGGGCGGAGAAAAGAAAATGTCCCCCTCTCGTATCTTTGCGATCTGTAAACGTTGATTGTCCCCGGCGTGTAGAGAGGTAGAATGTCATTTTATCGGTCTTTTTTCCCTTCAGAAGTGTGTAGATTCTCCAGATCTCGTCGGCACAATGGCTTGTTGTGGCTCTGACCGGCTCGTTTTGATGTTCTGAGTCGTACGGGGTCGTCGCATCATGCGAAGGACACATATACGTGCATGTGTGGCGAAAACACATCATGCTAGCACTGATGCGGCATTGTGTTACCTGCATGGCTTTTCTTTGATGTGAGATTGCTTTCACAGGCTAGAGAGCAGGTAACAAAAACAGCGCACTAGACACCTTTTCTACCACGAACAGTTCAACTGTGAGGAGCATTGTCCATTGTGAGCAACTCAGAGGCACACAATCGAACACTTTGTGTTAGAATGATTGATACAGAGAAATTTAATCACGTTAACTGGCTGGTGCTTTTAACTGTATCTGTGGCTGTATTGAGAGAGGAGGGACGGTAAACAATGGGCGGCCCTGTGGTTGTGGGCAGCGGGGAGCTGGGTTTCCAATGCTTAGGTCAGGACACCAGATACCTGCCTCTGCCTTGTAGTTCGCTCCAGGACAAGATTTTTTCCTCCTGAGAGGACATCAATTTAGCAGATTGGCGGGGTATTACGACCCGCTTTGGCCTGGTCGAAATGGCGGGCAACTGGGAAAACGATCCTATTCATCCCAGGTCTTGGGGATTTAAAAGAGTAGGCCATCCTAAAACGTTCTACTCGCGTCTTTTACCATATGCTGTTGTGTTTTTAGTTTTTTTTTTTACATTTACAATTTACAATTTTCACTCTGAAATTGCTTGTAGATTTCACATATAATTACAAAGAAACACCAAGTAACATTGAATTAAGGTAGCAGAAAGAAAAGCAAAATAGTATTTTCATGTAAAATGTTCTAAAATGTAAAACTTTAAAAGAATATTTACATGAGAAATACATAATCATGTTTCGCCTGGTCGCTTCAAAATCGTGTTGGATTTCCTCCATCCCGTAATGGATGAGAAGTGCCTGGACTTCGGCACTGGTCCATTCATTGCTGTTTTTCAATGTTTGTGGAGTAAATATATAGACTAGGTTAGGCTTTAAACTGTGTTTGTGCAGCTTTTTAAAATTGGCGGGTGCTGGTGTTTCGCATGGGTTTGGTCAATCGACTCACACTTACGTCACTGGTAGTTCCAGTTGTGCTGGGTTACACCCAATATAGTTCCCCCAAAAGGCGTTTGAACACGCCAAAAAACGGGTACTTCCACCATAGTTATAGGAACTATGAACACGGTTCTCCGGTGTGAAAGCACCTCATGTCTGCTCCGGATGGGACAAATAACAATAAAACCCATTATAATAAGTAGAAATAGAACGGGACATCAGTTTACTGTTGCGGATCTATCACATCACCGCGTTGTGCCGCATCTGAAAGCCGTTATGCCGGACATATTCCCAAATAGTCTCAGCTATTTCTGAAACGAAGCCAAAGGACAAATGGATTGCAGTGTTAAAGCAGGGCTAAGCAGTTTCGGGAATTTCTTCGCTGTATTCTCACTTTTTGCTCGCAGGTTTCTCTATAGAGCTCCCCCTACAGCTTCGGAATAGATATTTGACAACACTGTCGAAAAACTCGTTGGCGACTCTCAGATACTAGAGGCTATAGATCAACGACATCAAAGCAGATGGGACATTCTTTAAAACGTCTTCTTCATTCGGGTTCGAACAGCGTGAGGGAGCGCAATAATGACAGCATTTTAGCAGATTTTTTGGCCGTAAAGCAAATCGCCGCCGGCCCAAAGTTGCAAGGGTGGTTTTTCGGCTCACAGGCGCTAGGGGGGTGCGAGACGACCACCATTCAACCCGAAAAAAGTAATATAACTAATCCAATGACTCCGAAGCTGTTCGGTTAAGGTAAAAAAGTTACTTAGTTCACCTTTAACTTTGTCAAATCCAGCGTAGACAACCTCTAGCTGTTGCGACTCGACACAATGCGACAAATAGGGCTGGGCGGTATTACGATATATATCGTTATCACAGTATAAAATGTCTATCGTTAGAGATGTTGCTATATTGTAGGATGTAAACATATAGCACTATTGGTATGAAACATATGAAAGAGAATATAAAGAGCAGGACATGCTTGATGTTAAAAAGATTTTTAGGCACATTCATGTAAACACAGCTGGTCATGTCTCACGTAAAAGTAAACAGTTGAGTCTAAACCGGATGTGTATCAGTATAATGGATCAGTGCGTTTGGTCTTAAAGTGACAGCAGCCTAATATACCTAATGCTCTGTGTCATTAATGTGAATCAAACAAAAGAGAAAATAACTTACTTAATAACTTAGGCCAGCATCATTTGTTTAATTCGTATTTTTGTTATATTGTATTTGTCCTATTGTTTGTAATTTGCTTCTTTTTTTCTTATTTTTAATAACAGAAATGAGATAAAATAACAAAATAACACAAAATAACTAATAACACTTCACGCTAAATATAGAATTTATTTGAAATAAAAAAACGTCTACTATAGGCCAGGGTTTCAGTGGGGTTCATGAGGGAATTTCAGGGGGTTTGTGGGTTGATGAAAAGCTTATTAAATTACATTGTAAAAATGTAACATTAAAATTCATTAATTTATAACAACTAAATAAAATACTAACTAAAAAACAAAACAATGTATTTGTTTACCTGCATATCATGTGACCATTTACATCAGAACATGCAAATGTGTTGTTAAATTATTGAAATATTATCGTAAAATCTCAAGTAATTATTGAGGTCAAAGGGATTCAGCAGACAAAAAAAAGTTCAGCTATAAGCTAATCTGTAGAACAAAATTCTGACATGTCGTCTGAGACATCGTTGAGTCCGAACTCAAATTCCTATATTTCAAAGGCCACTGAAGCCTAACTAGATACTTTGGTCTCGCTCAGACCCCCATTGATGCTGCAACCCTGTTAATGGCAATAAAATCTTTTACATTTCCTTGCTCGGCTGTTAACTTTACTGCGCGCTGCACTTTCAAAGCTGTTGCGCGTCCATTAGAGTTGTAAAAGCCGGTTAGTCGCCCATGTGCCTCTCCCCCTTCTATGGTTACCGCTAATCCCTTCACCAAAAAAAGAAAGAAAAAACATGACACATAGAGCTGAGAGAGAGTCAAGCAGGTCTCAGCCTTTCATATTGTGATATCTGATACAAGGGGAGTTTTTGAGGAAAGCACAATGTTTATTTTCGCAGAGTCGCCTTTGGGGCTTATGGGAGGTTCATATGGCATTTGAGAACAGTGTCGGGTGTTCAAGATTTAGCAGCTCTTTCCATGTTTGTTGTCCGGGCCTCCTCTGGTCTTGCATAAAGGACGTTTCTTATGCCGGGAGGTAACATCAAACATCGAAACATCTAGAAAACCACCAAATCGGCAAAAGGCTAGACTTACAAAACATTGAATCACAAGTCCTGTTCACGCCGAATCTTATGCAACAAAACATTTTCCATCAAATGCATCAAACCAGTTTGCTCTGAGATTTTTGTTATACTGTGAAAAACATTCAGTTATTTTTAAGGGTGCTCTGATTGATCGGGCGCCGATCGTTATCGGCTGATAATAGCTTTATAGTCTATCAAGGCCGATCAGAAGAGCCATTCAGAGGACGCAAAGCAAAGTGAACTTTGAGCTTTGGGTTATCACTTAAACGGTTACATGCACATAGAAGTATGCCAAAATGCCCGGATTGGTGAGTATTCGGTTAAACACCGTCGGTTATGTGAACATAAACCGTCGGGATATAAGTTTCACGTGCAACAGTATATTGGATCCGCGCATTCGGCCTTAAAGTGACATCAGCCTAATAAACCTGCTGTCTGTGTCATAATGTTAATCAAACAACAAAAGACAAAGAGAAAATCACTCTCTGTTCTTTAGTAGATTAGTAGGATTAATCTATATTTCATTTATACAGCGAAGATTATGCAATATTGGTTTACGTTTGATTGCTTTCTGTTGATAAAGACTGTTCTGTTTTTTTCATGATCATTTTTTTTTTGTCAATTCATGATACTTTCTCATCTCTCAATTTTTTTATACTTAAAATACATTGTTGTTGAGAATAGTTGGCTTATTTATTTCGGTGAGTGGTATCGGACAATACTGCTTATTTTTAAAGTGATCGGTAACTTCGTTATTTTAATCACAAATTATATCTCTTTAATATCTTAATCAAATCTCCTAGACAAAACGGAAAGCAAATCAAGGCCCGCCAAAAAAGACCCCAGCAAGTATCTCCAAAAATGTCTCAAACTGTGCCAAGATTAGTCTGCAATCAAAAGTCAGAGATCTCAATATGAACTCAGATATCTCATCAGATTCTTTTATAGTTCTATACTCCTAAATGACAACTACTGACTCATTTATGCCAAGTTTTATTTCTGCTCAATTTTAAGAGAAACATCTTAGGCAAAGCTGATACTTAATATAACTGAGATTTTGATGGGTTATATATGATCAACCTCAATTTTTCCTCAGTTGCTGTATGAGCTCGAAGGTGCTTATGTTATGTCTGATCTATATGAAACGTCGATCAGGTTAGGGTCTCCATTCAGAGGCTAATCAGATTTCTTAGCTCCTCTAAACCCACTTTGTGAGCTGACTGTGAGGATCAGACGTGCCAGCTGTCATCACTGTGTGCATAAGACACCAAAAAACTATTATCATTCAATTCAGTCATACACCTGTCAATTAAACTAACACATATTTCTCTCAGTGCCCAGAAAACAACACTTATTAAAATAATGTCTTTAAAAAAAAAAACCTTCTGACAAGAATCATTTTCTTCAAAACTCTTAATGCATAACTAGATCCTAACATTTTGGTTTCTGGGTTCTTTAAAGCATCAGTACACAGTTAAATCACAAACATGTTTCACCCCAAAACCAAAATAATCATTTTGTTTTGTTGTTTCAATTTTTGATTTTTAAGAATAAATACTATATGACCTGGGGTCCTGGAGAATTTGTCATGTGATTCACCCTGATAAATGGTTTTCTAAATAAATAAATAAAACAAAATAAAAAATGTAGTGTGTCATATAAGAGGTCTTCTATTCGGCTGAGTGAGTGAATAGGCTACATCTCAGCATTAGCTCAGTATTAGCTGCACTTATCAGCACTCAAACATGCAGACAGATATAAAGCACAAGACACAGGGGAGAGTAACGCTCTATTATATCCGATGGGTATTTTAATTACCAGATGGAAATTAGGTTAAACCCATATTAAAGAGGCTAAGTAGGCTACTATGTGAGGAGGGTCGACCAGAACTTTGCAGAGTCACTCATGTCACTTTTCGGCTCGCTCACCCTGTTTGTTTACATTTACTCACATGGTATTCTGTCAGAAATATTAATATTTACAATACCAGCTTCGATGATTATAATCACTGTTTTACGATAGAACCGTTCCAGGCGGGTTGTGGCAGGTGCACAAATCAAACAAGCAACATTAAAACTGGAATTATAATAAGCAGCCTCGTACCTGTTCGATCATGCCAGTTCTGCTAATCCATTAGGGCTTTTAGTTTGTTTGCACAATTATTGATGGATATGTTTACTAGGGTTATTATACCAAAGCAGAAACAATGGAAATCGTCGTTTTTATCCTTAATCCGCTCGTTTATGACTGACGTAAAACACTCGTTTACGTCATTCGTACGCATAGCCAGATGTCGCTCGCGAACAAACTAACGAAGAAACACGAAATGATCATAAACGGCTATCCGTCTCTACTCCTTACCCTATTACTCCGATAACAGGTAAGAGCCAAAATTTAGGATTCTAATAAGAATGCTGTATAGATATGGGTAATTCTACAGTTTTGGGCAGAATAAATTGTTGTAATGTTGTGAAGGGCTGTGTGTACATCCCTGTCTAAATGTGCACCTGTTATTTAGGTGTGAATGTATTTTATGATTAATTTGGTAAAATCAATGACAATGTTGTTGTTTTTTATACAACAACATTTGGTACAAGAGTGGAATATTGATGACAGATAACGGAGGGAACAGGTGTAAAGGTGCAGAATAAAGACAAGTGTATCGGCATATGTTTTGTATTGTGTATATTTTGTATTTAATATTAGTGGCAGTCTTGCATTATGTGAGAGTGAATGTACAGTCAATCGTGGATGATTGGTATCTGTGGATGGATTTGAGTTTGATATGATATGAAGTCATATGATGTTCGATATAGTCATCCTCAGATTTGAATTAGAACATGGTTAGACTTATGAAAATGCCATAATGCAAAACAAACAATCAAAAAATCCTATTGTTCTTAAATATAGGCATTTTGGCATGGAAACCCTTGACAGGTTTTGTTGATTCATCCATATATGGACAGAAAAATGTAAAGACTGAGGGTTATTGTTTAATAAAATAACCTTTTCTGTCAGTTTTAATTATTGTCTGTCACTTTCAATGATCTTTTCTTGTTAAACCACGAGACGCGTTTCTCCGTTTATGTCTAAAATGTGTGCATTACGGTGCAGGACGTTTCATTAAACATCATGATGGGGACAGAAAGATTTAGATGTTGCCTGGACACTGGCAGGGCAGAAGGTCAAGCAGAGGTCAGTTCTCCGACCACGTGGCAGAGTCATTCCTCGAGACTCTCTGCGCAATCAAAACCAATGTGATGTGAACTTGCACCCTTGATGAAAGCCTGAAGGGAGCACTCCTCTGATACGTTCACACAGCTTTAGTTCATTTCCTCTGGACACTTGCATGTGAGCATGAGAGAGGCGAACGCACAGAGACAGGGAGTGATAGATGTGATCCTCCAGATCTAATTTGTCTTGTGTGCTGGAGATGTTGGGTTACAATGGTCAGAACAGCACTGGACTGCAGCTGGACTCGACAGCCATTGATTTAAGACCTGATCCAGCGATTGGCCAGAGGCAGGCTCTGTGCTTTCAGATCTGATCATTATTTAATGCACTGGGTGTTAACGCACTTTCCTGTGAAGGATTTTGTGAATGAACTTGAAGCTGAAATGCAGAATGTCCCCCAAAATGTCTGAAGATCATTACATTATCAGGTGTATATATATATATTTCTAATGACATTCTTAAGTGTCCAAATATTTTCCCAAGCAAGTAGTTTTATGTTTTCTCTAATGGAAAGAAAGCGGCGACTCAAGGCAGCGTTCACACCACCGAAGTGTGAAACACACAGAACACAGACACAAACACAAACTTCAGCACATGCAAATGACTTTACAGTAAGTGAGTCACTCTAACAATTAACTCTGTGAGTCACAAAAATCATTTAGCTTCTGCTGCAGACGTCCACAGATCCATGTAGTTCGGCTTAATAGTGAATCCCATGACTGGTTTAATTGAGACCAACATTTTATCAATAGAGAAATAGATTTGAGCAGTATTATAACATTTCAACATTTTGGTATTTGGTATATATATATATATATATATATATATGAAGAGTTCAGATGCAAAAGCCTCTAAGTGCCATCTGAAATTTTTTCTAGAATGATCATTTTTATCAAGCTCGCATATTTAAGTTCAGCAATTTCACTTAAATGACAATTAATAGGTCATTTTCATTGCCAATTAAGTGAAATTACTGAACTTAAATATACGAGCTTGATAAAAATGATCATTCTAGAAAAAATTTCAGATGGCACTTAGAGGCTCTTGCATCTTAACTCTTCATATATATTTATATAGAACTGACATTCAGCGTTGAGTGTCATTGCTGTGTTGAAATAGAGCTAATGAGATGCACTTCTATTCCTTCAGCCTGAACAAGGCTTGTGAACAAACGACAATCATGCAATCCCCCAGGGGGCCCCTGAGGGCCCCTACATACGCATGCTGCATGAGTGCTCATATTGTAGTGGATTACAGGTCTCATTACTGTGTGTACTGGGCCCCAAATCACTGCAAAATATGCATGTGCAACAGTAGAAGTGGATTGCTCTGATTCTGAAGAAAATATGAGTTGTTTTTGCTTGTGCAAAGCTCGTCGCCATGATGCGTGTTCTGCGTGTTCTGCTTGTTCTGCATGTTCTGCGTGTTCTGCTTGTTCTGCGTGTTCTGCGTGTTCTGCTTGTTCTGCGTGTTCTGCTTGATCTGCTTGTTCTTCGTGTTCTGCTTGTTCTGCTTGTTCTGCGTGTTCTACGTGTTCTGCCTGTTCTGCTTGTTCTGCTTGTTCTGCGTGTTCTGCTTGTTCTGCGTGTTCTGCTTGTTCTGCTTGTTCTGCGTGTTCTGCTTGTTCTGCGTGTTCTGCGTGTTCTACGTGTTCTGCTTGTTCTGCGTGTTCTGCTTGTTCTGCGTGTTCTGCGTGTTCTGCTTGTTCTGCTTGTTCTGCGTGTTCTGCTTGTTCTGCTTGTTCTGCTTGTTCTGCGTGTTCTACGTGTTCTGCTTGTTCTGCGTGTTCTGCTTGTTCTGCGTGTTCTGCTTGTTCTGCTTGTTCTGCGTGTTCTGCTTGTTCTGCTTGTTCTGCGTGTTCTGCTTGTTCTGCGTGTTCTGCGTGTTCTGCTTGTTCTGCTTGTTCTGCTTGTTCTGCGTGTTCTGCTTGTTCTGCGTGTTCTGCTTGTTCTGCGTGTTCTGCGTGTTCTGCTTGTTCTGCTTGTTCTGCGTGTTCTACGTGTTCTGCCTGTTCTGCGTGTTCTGCTTGTTCTGCTTGTTCTGCTTGTTCTGCGTGTTCTGCGTGTTCTGCGTGTTCTGCGTGTTCTGCTTGTTCTGCGTGTTCTGCTTGTTCTGCTTGTTCTGCGTGTTCTGTGTGTTCTGCTTGTTCTGCGTGTTCTGCTTGTTCTGCTTGTTCTGCTTGTTCTGCGTGTTCTACTTGTTCTGCTTGTTCTGCGTGTTCTGCTTGTTCTGCGTGTTCTGCGTGTTCTGCGTGTTCAGCTTGTTCTGCGTGTTCAGCTTGTTCTGCGTGTTTTGCTTGTTCTCCGTGTTCTGCTTGTTCTGCTTGTTCTGCGTGTTCTGCGTGTTCTGCTTGTTCTGCGTGTTCTGCTTGTTCTGCGTGTTCTGCTTGTTCTGCTTGTTCTGCGTGTTCTGCTTGTTCTGCTTGTTCTGCGTGTTCTGCTTGTTCTGCTTGTTCTGCGTGTTCAGTGTGTTCTGCGTGTTCTGCTTGTTCTGCGTGTTCTGCTTGTTCTGCGTGTTCTGCTTGTTCTGCTTGTTCTGCTTTTAGTTAACTGTAATAACGGATTATAATAAAATGTTTCTAGAATTGTTCTCAACTCAAATGACTTTAATTATATTTTAGCTGCTTGCTCAATTTAAGATAATTAATGCAGCAAAATTCTAGAACATTTTGTCACAACTAACGTTTCTCCCATCATGCTTTGCTTCAGTCTGTGTAAAGATAAGTGCTTTTTGCACAAGATGAATATATGGGAGATATGTTAGTGTTTCATGATCTGTTGGGGTTTATTATGTTGCAGTTTTTGGTGGTTACCAGTAGAGCTTTTATGAGGACATATTTATGCTGTAGATTTATGTGAAAAGCAATAACTGTGCA
Organism: Rutilus rutilus; assembly: GCF_951802725.1. Classification (NCBI taxonomy): domain Eukaryota; kingdom Metazoa; phylum Chordata; class Actinopteri; order Cypriniformes; family Leuciscidae; genus Rutilus; species Rutilus rutilus. The sequence continues at coordinate 30,968,769 of NC_140227.1, read as the reverse complement.
CACGCCAGTGCAGTGAATTTCTCATTGCAGTGATAGGGTGCATTGTGCACTACTGTTAGCGAGTTAACTGCAAGAAATGTTTAATTTCCTCAGCAAACATGCATGGATATTAGTGTTTGCAGGATGAGATGCTGGCTGCAAAAATAAACTAATAAGCTTCGACCTGCTTAATCATTGTCAAAGTTTGGCATCAGTTCAATCACGTGAAGATAGATATGAAATGATCCACTACTTTTATATCTTCACGTGTTTGAAACACCCTAGCGAACAAAAAATGTGCCGTTTAAAATGTATGGTAATGACGTAAATTGAATGATTTATGATGAATCCGAATGGGCGACCTCATTTCCAATAGGCAAGAGGAATCATTCAGGGTTTGACAAAAGGGAGTTTTGTTGCAGTTAAACTGCAGGTGCTTTTGTTCCTCTGTCACGACACTTGATGGACAAAAGTCCAGGGATCACATTTTTTGGGAGGATTGAGTATAATTATGGAGGGCACACAGAGGTACTGTCAGCCCTCGGGCAGCGGTGGAGGTGAACTTGAAATTACCACAATAACAGGAGAAGAGATGAAAAGAGAAAAGAAAACTAGAACCTATTTAAACAGCCGTCGAGTGCGGGAACCGATCCAGCATCATCCGTATAGCTTTCGTTGGGATGGTAGAAGTGACGTATGACCCTCAAACACCACGCTTGCTCTTAAAGGTGCGGTTACACTAGACTTTGGGCCCCATTCACTTCCATTCACATGCATGAGAGCGGGAATGTGAGCATAATCTTTTTTTTATTACGTGTTATGTTTTGATATTTGGGCTGCACGGAAAACCCCAAAACATATTGTGATGTATTTTGTCATATATTGCGATTTGAACTGTGATAGATGCTGAAGTTTGTTGAACTGACCTGAAAACTGAGGATTAACTCTTTGTGCAACAGAACAAATATATAATTCAGAGTTGCATGGTTTGCATTATTGTGTGTCATATTTGTGTGGAAACCATGATGCTTTTTTTATTTTTCAAGATACTTAAATGAGATGAAAAAATTATTTATAATGTTATAAATGTATTTTCTGTTACTTTTGATCAATTTATTGCATCCTTGCTGAATAAAAGTATTAGTTTCTTTTCTTTATTTTCTGTTGAAATTGTAAACGTAGTGTATTTCCACAAGAATATGAAGCAGCACGACTCTTTTCAACATTGATAATAATCAAAAATCAGCATATTAAAGATATATAAAAGATATTGCAAATCAGCATATTAGAATGATTTCTAAAGGATCATGACACTGAAGACTGGAGTAATGATGCAAAAAAATAAAAAATGCATCACTTTGCATCACAGGAATAAATTAGGCTACATTTTAAAATATATTAACATAGAAAACTATTGTAATAATATCTCACTATTTTTACAGTATTTTTTTTATCAAATAAATGCAGCCTTTGATAACATACTTATATCAAAAACATAAAAATATTCCAAACTTTTTACTAGTAGTGTAAACATTAACAACCCCGTTCATTTCCAAACCCTCTCCCACTTCATTCCCTCATTCCCTCATTTGTCTGATGAGCACCATATGGACCGTACCAACATAAATGGCGGGAAGAGCGCAGGCTTAAACCGAGGTTTCATTAGTCCAGTGTGATGTGCAGGTGGAGGATGCGACGGCGTGTGTTTTCGGTGGGTTGAGGGTCGGTCGGGGGGGTTTAAGGCAGAAGGTCTCTTGTTAATCAGAATTAGGCAGTGGCGAGGGGCAAAGCGGCCGCTGTAGTGCTCTAATCCCTGAACGCCTCTTAATCGTCTCTGCTCCAACAGTCACAGATTCAGCTGCCCGCTCCACCTCCTCAGATCAACATGCTGATTAGCAACGATGGCCCTACAGGGACAGAAAGAGCCCGAGAGGGGGCCGAGGGGGGCTCATTTAAATGACAACGCCAGGATAAGCACCCTTGTTCACGCAGAAATATCTAATATGTACGGTACTGGGAAGAACATCTTGAATTTAAAGGCATAGTTCACCCGAAAATGCACCATAATTCAAGTCTTCTGAAGTCATTCTTTCAGTAGCCACATGCAGTGCTGTGTGACGTTTGTGTTTCAAGATTGTGTGAATTAAGGGCTAATTTATTTACAGTGCAGGTCTAGATAATGTTGTCATGACAGATTGTCATTGCATAACGTATAATGATTGGGTAACTCTTTATAATATGGTTTCATTAGTTAACTACACTAGTTAACATGAACTAATAATGAGCTGCACTTCTACAGATTTATTCATCTTTGTTAAAGCTACAATATGTAAGAATTTTGTAATAAAATATCCAAAAATCAGTGTGATATATTTCCTGCAGTTGTGTACTTACAATATCCCCAAAAGTTCCCAAAGATTTTTAATTTCAGAGAAATTCCAATTTTAAATAACGGCTCGTCCCTGTTCACTTGTCGCCTGTCAATCCCTGGTTTCCGCTCGTGCTGCCGTAGTAACCATGGCTACAGACGTGGACACCTGCGTTACGTCTAGCGGCGCGCTCACGCTGTTGTTGTTTCGGTCAAACATTGTGGACCATGGCAAGCGGACTTTGGGACAAAAGGAGAACTAAAACGAGGATCGATATCAGCGTGGCGTTTCCGAGATGCCGAGAGCTAGCGTCCGCGGCTAACTTCGACTCGACAGAGACGCGCAAATGTAGAGGTGAGCAAACGTACATAAAACTAATCAATGTTATATAGCTCAACATGATGAAATGTTAGAATATTATGATCAGTATGTTATTCTAATGTTGATCTAGCTCACAAACTAACAAACAGAATAACATTATAACGTTCAACACACTCAAATGCAGTTTAGTGTGATAGTGTAGACCAAGTGAAACAGCACTGCTTTACCTCACAAGTTTCATAGTTATCGTCTTTGGTGGGAACGGGCCTGAACCATTGATGACTTTCAACTCTACAACATAATACTGCACAAGTACCAGGCGAATCAAAGCAGTCAGATTAGAAGAATCATACAGCACTGAATATACATGTGTATATTTATTATAAGTGTGTTAATGCTCAGGGTCAATCAGGTTGTGTCAAAAATACGCTTAGCTTACTCTCACCTTCATCCAGCCTAATACACACTAATCAAAGCCAATCAACAACAGCTGCTGGGCCTTATGAGCTGAACCCTTTTAAAGAACTTAAGCGTAGCGAAACCCTGAACGTTAGTATTCAATAACAAACTCTGAGGATTTAGGGTAATTGGATCCGGAAGTTACTTTTTTAATTTGTTTGTGCAGAACGATATACAGTAACAGGCTTGTCACAGTTAATTAAAAGTAAAATGATTTTTTTTTACTTTTGCTACTTGAAAAATGTTAAATTAAATAAAATATTTAATGCATTTTGCAGACGCATTTATGCAAAGGCACATTTTTATCAGTATGCATGTTCCCTGGGAGTCGAACCCCTGACCTTGGCGTTGCAAGCACCATGTTCTACCTATTGAGGAGTGAAATTGTATTTCAGCTGTATTTATCTTTTGTGGTTTCATAGAATCAAATTATAATGTGGCAAAAAAAATCCTCAAAAGCAATATTTCTTCCAGCCCTCTGTATTTATTCTTGATTGTGATGATGTATCGCTTTGCAGTGAATTCTTGTGTTGTGTGATGACCAGTCTACACTTCAGTCGTGCTTTAATGAGATTTCTTCAGCTTTGCTGTAGTTAAGCTCGTGCTGGGGCAATCGTCTAATGAAGCGAATCTTCTGCTGAAAGTCCTGCAAGTCGTAGTGCTCCAGTCCACCTCAATCAAAGCCATGCTTAGAAGGTACAGGTACAGGTTTGAGTGCTTTAAGAGGAGGAAATATTCATTTGGGGCCCTATTTTAACCATCTAAGCGCATGGTCTAAAGCGCACAGCGCAAGTTCACTTAGGGCGTCCGAATCCACTTTTGCTAGTTTAACGACGGGGAAAATGGTCGGTGCTCCCGGCGCATGGTCTAAAAGGGTTGTTCCTATTCTCATAATGAGTAACGGGTGTGTTTTGGGATTTGCGTGCATTAAACCACTCAGAGTCTCATCTCCCATTCCCTTTAAATGCCAGTTGCGCTCGTGCCATGGCGGATTCGCTATTACATGATGGAATTTGATAGTGGAAAGACCGAACGCGCCTCCAGAGCGCAAACGGATCTGCTCGTGCGCAAGGTTAAAGTGCGCAAGCAGAACATCTACGGGACAAGCCGGATTGTTTTGCCGCAGGACGGAAATTGCGAGTACATTTGCAGGACTGCGATATGAAGAGTGTACAAAATAACATCTTTAGCAACAGTGAATAGCACATAACAGGCACAATAGCGGTATAAACATGCATATCAATCGGTTCAGTATAGCCCCTTTCACACAGCGCATTGAACCCGGCAAATTGCCGGCAAATTGCCAGAACGCCTTCTGTGTGAACGCAAACATGACCCGGGTTTAATGCCGGGATCGATGCCGGGTTGGGGACCTTGTAACATTGCCGTGTTCAGTCCCGGGACGCGCGCTGTGTGAACAAAAGCCGTAATAATGCCGTGTCGTAGTGATGACGCTGAAGCCGGGGTCGTTCGCCAGCTGTGAAACGGTACGAAATGCGCAATTTTATGATCGAATCAGAGAAATAAATGCACAAGCGTGGTTTCGCAGCTCATAAGCAAACTGAAGACGCTGCTGAGACATTACAAGTCACATCGATGTCACGTGTCTTTCCGGGACATACACGGGTTGTGTGTGAACGCGCTCTCTGATTCCCGGAAAATCACTGGCAGTGTGAATGAACCAAAATCAAATGAACCCGGGTCAAATCCCGGGTCACTTTATCCGTGTATTTTCCGGAATCTCTGTGTGAAAGGGGCTTATGTGTGACATAACTAAACATGCGGCATTGTTTTCAGATACGTTTACTACAACACAAATTTAAATTAATCGACTTGGAAAAGCGTTTTCAAAAAGCTCAGTTTTTGCAGGACGAAAACGCCGTCTCAGTGTGGAGAAAAGAGAGGAAAAGATGCATTTACAAATGAAAATGTGAAGGTCTAAGTGAGTCGTTCCTGGGCAGAATAAGCTGTGAACTTGATGCTGGTAGTCAAAAGTTTGGTTTATGTTTAACTTAGGGCCAGATTTAACAATGAACGCTCATCAGGATCAACTAAACACTGGATTTTCAGAAGTTCACTTGCACTACTGTCTTGGATGAGATGCACGTGGGTCTGTTATCGTATGGACGTCGACTTTACATTCTCACGCCCCAAAACATGACTATCCACGATTGGTTGCTCTACATGTCTGGGCGGGCCTCGGCCAATGAAAGCTGCGATGGAGTCCAGACCTTAAAAGCACTCAGCTGAACTTCAGCTCTCCGCAATAAACCTGCAGAATATCAACACACACACACACATAAATACCCCGCAGCTGAGGGCCTGTTTACAGTGTTTACACTCTAAATCCACCGGGTGATTTCTAATGTAATTAAACATGATCCATGGCATGACACCCAGTGAGTGTGTAAAGCTCGGAAGAAATGACAGGAATTACAGCAGCTCCTGTGATGCTAGTGTTGTGGGTGGTTGCCAGGGAGTTGCCAAGCTCTTCTTTTTCACTCTTTTTATTTGATTTTAGTTGACTGAAAGGGCATGAATGCTGAAACTAACCCTAATATGAGCACTAGTAGCAGTGACGCTTGACTTAGCAAACACTCCTAGTATGCAGATGGATCTCCCCATCCCTGCACACACATGATCATGTTTATAGAGCGTTCCTCCTGATCTTATCTGCTCATCATGTCTCGCATCGAGGCTGGAGACGAGCATCCGCGTTCGGGCCTCTCCGTCCTTTTAAAGGCCGTTCGAGGGAAGCGATCACTTACCCTAGTGTCAACATTATGACAGGCAGGTTTGCAGATCCTAACGAGAGAAACTATGTTATGTTTTGGAAATGGTGGAGACTTTTCAAGAGGGTTATGACTAAATTTTTTGTGTGTTTTTTTGTTTTTTTTTGTGCTAAACTCCTCTGAATGCCCAGACTATATTAAACATGCATTAGCATTTAAAAAAAATGTGAAAGTTGTTCTGGATGTGAAAACCAGAGCTACTGATTATATATGAGATTGTCATTACAAAATTATCTAAATTGTTAGAAAACGTATGAAATTATATAATATATATATTGTTAGAAAATGTATGAAATTATATATATATATATATATATATATATATATATATATATATAAGGGCTGGGAAAAGATTAATCGCATCCAAAATAAAAGTTTGTGTCTACGTGATATATGTGTGTGTACGGTGTATAATTATTTTGTATATATAAATACACACACATATGCATGTATATATTTAAGAAATATTTGCATGTATATACTGTATATATTTATATATAATTTATATTATATATAAATTTAAATATTTTATATATAAATAACAAATATTTCTTAAATATATACATGCAAGTGTGTATTTATATATACAAAATAATTATACACAGTACACACACATATATCACGTAGACACAAACTTTTATTTTGGATGCGATTAATCGCGATTAATCTTTTCCCAGCCCTTATATATATATATATATATATATATATATATATAGTCGGTTACACTTTATTTTAAGGTGTCACTGTTACAGTGTAATTATATATTTAAGTACTGAGTAATATTAAGCAACTACATGTACTTACTATAGGGTTAGGGTAGGATTAGGGTTTGGTTGATGGGTTAGTTGCATGTAATTATGCATAATTTACTGTTATTACTATGGTAAGTACATGTAACATATGTAACAAGGACACTGTAAAGTAAAGTGTTACCTATAAGTCTCTTATGCTCATCAAGGCTGCATTTATTTGATAAAAATACAGTAAAAACAGTAATAAAGTGAAATATATTCAATTATAAAAAATAATTTGGAATATATTTTAAAATCTAATTTAGTAGTTAGACGTTAATACATGTACTCACTATAGTAATAACAGTAAATGATGCATAATTACAACTAATCCTAAACCAAACCCTAACCATAACTCTATAGTAAGTTAATGTAGTTAATTAATATTACTTAGTACTTATTTGAGTAATTACAATGTAAATACATTATTCCTGTGATGCAAATCAGAATTTTCAGCATCATTACTCCAGTCTTCAGTGTCATATATATATATATTCAATATTTTTTTTATGTATTATACAACAATAATCTGACTGCAGTGTAACTTAGTTTGTTATCTTATGCATTTGAGTCATTTTGTGCTGTTGTGTGTTGTATAATATAATGCTAATGTTGTTTGTATCTCATTTGTACAGAATGCATTTGGTCGAGTTAATTAACCCACTACTAAAGAGCTTCAGCGCGCACAGCTGGTCAGTTGCCCACATTGAGTATATGACTGACTCATGAATGACTCGTGAATAAAGACTACAGCAATGCAAACAAACAAACGGCTGAGATGTTTGCCGCCACCCTCGAGACGGCCAGATCTCCTCGGAGAATGCAAACAGAAGAGCAGGAGAAGTGGATGTGATGTCAAGAGCAGGTCAGGACGATCGTCTGGATTTCATTGAGGCTCTGGAATCTCAAAACTGCTATCTCACACCAGAAGACCTTAAATACATCAGCAATAGCATATGTCTTGCACTGGGACCTGGATATTGTCACTGCTCTTGAGGAGCGCGCACACACACACACACACACACTGAACGTGAGCTTTTTAAAGGGCTGGTTCCGCTTAGATTCAGTTGTACCCGGGGTCAGACCTCTCAGGTTACTCTGCGTGACCCGTCACCTCCTTCCCCCCTTAAAATACACACACACACACACACACACACACACACACACTTGTACGTGGACTTGAGCTCTAATGCGAGAGCGGGCAGGACGGTTAAGACACAGGAAAAGAATGTGAAAAGGTTTATCGAGTCTTGTTAGTTCAGCTGAATGATTTTACCATGAAACGTTCCTGCAGATTGTGGGATTTGTTAGTGTAATGGATTCTACAGTGTTCTAATGCTGCATTCCACTCGGGATGATGGAAAGTCGGAATTTCCAACATTCTACTTGGGAAAAGTGCATTTAGTGTAGCTTTTTTTAATTGATGCTTTTCAGCAAGAGAAAAAAAAAATAGGCTACTTTCAAGGACTTGTAAGGATAGATACTTGCAAGGACGCAAAAGTGACAGTAAAGACATTTATAATGTTACAAAATATTCTATTTCAAATAAATGTTGTTCTTTTGAACTTTTCTATTCATCAAAGAATCCTGAAAAGTAAAATGCATCAAGGTTTCCATAAAAATATGAAACAGCAGCACAAGCTGTTTTCAACATTGATAATAATCATAAATGTTTCTTGAGCATCAAATCATCATATTAGAATGATTTCTGAATGTGACACTGAAGACTGGAGTAATGATGCTGAAAATTCAGCTTTGATCACAGGAATAAATTACAGTTTTCACACAGAAAACAGATATTTTAATGTATTTTTGATGAAATAAATGCCGCATTGGTGAGCAGGAGAGACTTATTTCAAAAACATAAAAAAAACTGACTCACCCCATTTTGACCATATTTTGTGCAATATCCTAACATTAGACCATAAAAGTAGTTTAATATCGCAAGACTGAAGTGAATGCAGAAGGTGCCTTTTACTGAAGTTTACGATATTTCTCCTGACGAAAATACCCCAGTTCTCATTTGTCTCCAATTGATCTCAACAATGTCTCACACACTCTATGATGGATAGATGGATGGACGGATAGATGGATAGTAGATAGATAAATGGATGGATGGGTGGATAGATAAGTTTGCGGATGGACGGATAGATGGATAGATAAGTGGGTGGATGAATAGATGGATGATAGATGGATGGATGGATGGATAGATAGTAGATAAATGGATGGATGGGTGGATAGATAAGTTTGTGGATGGATGATAGATGGATGGATGGATAGATAGATAGTAGATAGATAGATAAATGGATGGATGGGTGGATAGATAAGTTTGTGGATGGACGGATAGATGGATAGATAAGTGGGTGGGTGAATAGATGGATGGATGGATGGATAGTAGATAGATGGATGGATGGGTGGATAGATAAGTTTGTGGATGGAAGATGGATGGATGGATGGATGGATAGATAGTAGATAGATAGATGGATGGATGGGTGGATAGATAAGTTTGTGGATGGATGATAGATGGATGGATGGATGGATAGATAGTAGATAGATAAATGGATGGATGGGTGGATAGATAAGTGGGTGGATTGATGATAGATGGATGGATGGATGGATGAATGGATGGTGGATGGATAAGTGGATGGGTGGATAGATAGTAGATAGATAGATGGATGGATGGATGGATGGATGGATGGATAGATAAATGGATGGATGGATGGATGGATAGATAAATGGATGGATGGATAGATAGATGGATAGATAGATAGATAGATAGATAGATAGATAGATAGATAGATAGATAGATAGATGGCACAAAATGTAAATTTTTATAAATCATATGAGAAGTTCAGCATTACATCTCTCTCTCTCTCTCTCTCTCTCTCTCTCTCTCTCTCTCTCTCTCTCTCTCTCTCTCTCTCTCTCTCTCTCTCTCTCTCTCTCTCTCTCTCCTCCAGACATGAGCAGTGTTTCCGGTCCGGTGTATCTGTGTGGAAATGTAAGGAATTCGAAGCGTTTGCTGGCCTCATCTTCCAAGGCCTGCGGACAGCAGAGGCTCATTTCCTCCGATAGCGCTGAAGGTATTTTAGACATGTTCTCATGAGGGATCATGAGCGTCTAGCTAACTAGGGTTCATCTGCAGTCGCGACGTCTGCTAATGTAACGACTAGCGTCCGTAACATCGGACTGTGAAAATCACGCTCCTGAACCAACAAAACACACGTGAGAGTGTGATTTCAGACTGAAAAATCATTAAGATCTGGACGCGAGTTCAGCTGAGATCCTGCTTGTCTCACGGGAAACGATTTTTATCAGTGTTAAATCCGTGTTAACCTTCTCCCTGTTACAACAGTATCAAAATATCCAGCAGGAACAACCGCTGCAGATTGAAAACAGGTCAGGGGTGAAGATACGATCCTCCTGGCGGTGTCTAGAGAGATTCTGCTCTCCGGTTCCTCCTGATGTGCATCTGTGGGATTTTTCCACTGTTTTATGGTTCAGCAGGTGAAAACAGTGCGTCTGATCACTTGATAAAAGTAATAAAGACATATAATGTGAGGGATCATTCATGTCTGGAGCACAAACTCTCACAAACTTTCTTTAAGACTGGAGTTAATGGTTAATATTAGCAGTATTACTATAATACTTAATGCTTGACTTCAACTGTGTTTAGTGTGTAATGTTGCAGTTTGAGCATGAAAAAGCTCTTAGTTCTTCTCTATATCAGTGTCAGTGTTTCTGAACTCCTGAAACGCCTCCACTGTAGTCTTGAGTTTCTTCCGGGAACGAACACGTCACAATATTCCTCATTATAATAATTCATACGCAGAATAAAGGGGCGGGGCCTGGTTGAGTGAGTTAGTAGTGTGTTAAACTGGCGTTTATGAAAAGGGGCGGGACATTTCCCAAACACACTCGAAGCGCTCAACCAATCACAACACACTGCTCCAGCCGACCAATCAGAGCACAGGGTGCTTTTCAGAAGGAGGGGCTTCATAGAGACAGGAAGTAAACAGAGCGTTACTGACAGACTGGGAAGAGAGGAGCCGCAACAATGGAGAATATGAGGAAAATAATCAACATTCAAGCATGAAACCTGTTCCCACAGAACTGCCGCTCACTGGATATTTTATCTTTTTCGGATCATATTCTCTGTAAACCCTCGAGAGGGTTGTGTGTAAAATCCCAGTAGATCAGCAGTTTCTAAAATACTCAGACCAGCCCGTCTGGCACCAGCAAACAAGTCCCTTAAATCACCGTTCTTCCTCATTCTGATGCTCAGCTTGAACTTCAGCAGATCGTCTTCATCATGTCTACATGCCTAAATGCATTGAGTTGCTGCCATGTGATTGGCTGATTAGATATTGGTGTGCCTAATAAAGTGGCCAGTTATGTAGGTAAACTGTATGCAAGTGGATAAAGATGCATATTCAGAGCTGCACAATAATAATACAGTTAAATTGTAATGAAATAATGTCAGGCATTTGAGATTTCTATATAGTTTTAGATTTATATAGTTCTATATAGTTTTTTTTTTAAATATCACATTTAGGCTTAATTTATTTATAGCGCTTCTACTTAAACTTATTTCTACGTTTTTCATCTTATATCTATATTTTTTATTTTATTTTAGTACAAAAATGTTTTTAATAGTTAGTTACCAATGAAAAAAAGACACACACCAGCTTTAAATGATCTTCTACCGTATGAGAAACACAGTCATGCTGTTTCTCTCGACATCCGTCCACTCCCAGGTAACGTTGTTGTTGTTGTTGTTGATGATTTATTCGGCCAGATAAGCCGTACAGCGAGTCCTCACAGGAGAGCTCATGAAAGCAGGTGTGACGTTTGGATCGGGAGGAGGAGAGGTGACACAGAGGTTACAGAGATGAGTCTCGATTAGCCGGAAGGTTTTCTTCAGGCCCGCGGTCTCTGAGGCCTTCCTCTCCGAACAAGAGGAGACCGGAGAACAAAAGGAGGAGCCACGTACGGGACGTCCCTGCGCGCTCACCTTTCTTTCCTTCTCACGTTCCACAGTCAGCGGTTTCACAGCTCGCACAAAAGAGATGTGCTGCCATAGACCTCAGTCCGCTGGAAATGAGTCTTCGCTTATAATGCGGAGCGTTCACTTTCAGAAAGAGTTTAACAGCTATAGGGAATGTGACGTCCAAACGCACCTTTCAGGCTCCACCAATGAGATGCAGAGGGTTTGCTTGTTTGAGGAAAACGACCCAAAAACATTTACGTGTTTTCGTGAGCTTGTGGCCATTTTGCATTGTAAGTGCTTTCGCAGAGATTTGCGTTCTTGCTCTATAGCAAAGCCAAAGTCATGAACTGGATTCCCAGGGAATGCATGTTGCTGTGGATAAAAGCATCTGTTAAATGCATGAATGTAAAGGTGTTTTTTGAGGGTTTTTTTGGTGTGAAAGCCAGCATTGCAAACTGCACTCGAGTCCTCCTGAAAAAGAGGGAATGTTTGCTTTTGCAACCCGTTCTAACTTGTATAACTGTTCCAACAAGATATACATCAGCTTCATGTTCATTTAACTTTTGAACTTGTCAGATAAAATAAAACTAAACTACAAATAGCAACATTTGCAACCTGTTCTTGTAGAAGTGAACCATTAATTAATGACGGATCATGTGATTGTGTTCACACAAATTATAGTTTGTGTCAGAATAAATTGCCTTCAGAGAACAGATCGCATTCTTTGCATTTCTAGCAATGCGTCCGTGACGGACAAATGTTCACGGTGAATCCAAACCAAATACATCAGTAACATAATGAAACTGAAATCTAGTTACTGTAACACCTGCTACTGGGACTCAGTGGTATTCACATGATGTGCATTAGTCCAATCAGTCGGACTAAAGCAATAATATGTCTTTTTAATGGGTTGAATATTTAACTATGCAATGCCATTACATTATACAATGTCAAACAATTATGCATGCAATAATTTGTCTTTTAATTATGTAGTGCAAACACTCAAGTCAAAGTCAAATCACAGCAGTCTGATTTTTTAAAAAGCTTATAAACACGTTAATTACTTCACATTTACCCTCTAAACATCAAAAACACACACACACAACGTGCATTTAATGTCAGATATTCAATTATGCATTGCCGTAACGGCAATCTTGCAGTGTCAAACAATTATGCATATAATTATGCATGCAATAATTTGTCTTTTTATTATTTCACATAAACACTTTAGTCAGAGTAAAATCGCACCATGCTTTCTGATCTTTGCACAGTTGGACTAACAGACTTTGATAATGTGATTTGTAGCTTGGCTTCATCCAACATATAAATATGTTAATAATGATTTTACAGTGTTCTGTGCTTGGCTCAAAGTCAGAGGAGACGCACAGCGTGCATTTAATCCATCAAATACTCAATTATGCATTATTACATCATGCAATGTCAAACATTTATGCATCGAGTCATGTTTGCTCTATAGCTTGACCACAATACTCATTCTCATTGATGAGACAAATGTGATTCAGACCCAAACACACAAACCAAGTGCGAAAGCCTAAGCCAGGAGGGGTTACACACACATAACTCGATCACAGCATGGAAAGTCATTCCTCGGCTCAAGCTAAAGGACAGCGTTGAAACACGAACTAATCAGACTCGATTCTGAGTGTTTCTGCAGCTTTGGAGAGGAACGGGTCCAGATGGGCGACTCTTCCGTACCGACAACAAAGCTGCGAGTGTGAGTCAGTGTAACACGGTGGACACGACCGGCTGTGTGTTCACGCTCCGAACCCCAACCCTCTCCACACACACACACACACAATGGGAGGGGGGTCACAAAGCCAGGCCACAGCAAGAGCTGGTGAATAAATCATACGGCGGTCCGGGAGGCTCTTGGCCCTGAAGTGCAGAGGGGCCAGATATGAGAGGGGGGGGTCAGAGGTCGTAGCCCTTCATGTCGCAGAACACTTCACAAAGAGCCTCACACCCCGTCCACGCAGAAAGCCAACGACGCGACGGCACGACAAAACCAAAAGAATGTTCCCATTCTCATCGGGAAAGTGGTCGTTTTCCAAACATTCCAGTTCGGTTGTGGAAATGTTACAATGTCGCTGAGAGTAGAACGTTATTCAAACATTAGTGAAGTGGAACAACCTTTCAAATTCAAAATGGTTTCTTTGTCGTGGTTCGACAGTGAGGTGTGTTGTTCTGGATATACACCATAAAATGCAGCATAATGTTCTTTTAACTTAGATAAAATTAAACTAATCTATAAATAAATGGTAATAGATAATAATAAATAAAACATCATTAAGGAACATTACAAATAAGGATGTTTTGACATTAATTTAAGAACATAACTAACATGTACACAACCTTAATTTAACCAAAGTTCCGTTTATTGTTTCCTTTTACTTCATATTATTTTTATTATTTATTTTTTATTTTGTGGCATTGATTAATTTCATTTAGGATGTTGTGCTTTTGATTTGAACAGAATTGTTCTGTTATTTTACTTTGCATAGGCTAAGAGTTATTTTAGTATAAAAATTTTGAATTTAGTTTTTATATTTACTGTTTTTGTTTTTAGTTAAAGTTTTTAGTTATTCGTTTTTTATGTCTAGTTTTTATTAGTTAGTTAAACTAGTTAAACTAAACTAAAGTTAAACTAAATTAAAATGAGAAATGTTGCTTTGGCAACTACATATAATAAGCTTTATTTAAATATATATACACTATATTATTTTAGTTCAAGATTGTTTTATTTCAATTAACAATTAAAAAAAAAAGTTTTTAGTTTTTGTTTATGTTTACAGAACAACTGTGTAAAACGGAAACATTTTTCGCCGATCTCTGTTCACGCGGATCCGCGTAAACAACTAAAATCGCTTTATTCTGCTGCCAGGCCAGTAGATGGCGATGTCACTTTATAAAGAAACACATTCCTATAGACTAAACACGTAATCTGCATGTCGTCACCGCGTTAAACGGTATTGTTTTCAATATCTTGCACTTTTTACTTGCTCACGTTTTCAAAAGTTTGCGTTTTCGGGCCTCAAAACGCTGTTGTCGTGTAAATGAACGGGCAAACGCTTAAAACATTTTCTGTTTTTCATTGAAAACTGTGTCGTGTAAACGCCCCCCTAGTGAACTACAATAACCCTGCTGTGCATTTCACTTGTTTTTTTCTTTTTCATATGCATGTTTTTGCTCTTGTGTGTCTGTTCATCTGCAGCATGTTCGCAGTGAAGCCGCTCTGCTGATGAACAGGATCATTAAAGTTTTGCTTCTTGTGGTGTTCGAGCAGAGCTGTGATTCATACACCTGTCATGGGTAAATACACCGGAGCAAGAGGTCACTCGTCAATTTGTTTAGTCGTAGGGGTCTTGAACAACACGCTCTCCAGAGGGCCACAATGATGTGTGTGTGTGTGTGTGTGTGTGTGTGTGTGTGTGTGTGTTTAACTCAAGCCATACTTTAAGGATAAAATAGATTAACAATCCTCCCTAAAGTTCACTGAAATCTGAAACAACCCCTTTTGGAGATAATCCACATTTATCTATAAATCCACAATTGATAAACTAACAAATAAAGTAAAAAATATACTTAATATACAAATATATAAACATAAACACACACACACACACACACACACACACACACACACACACACACATATATATATATATATACTTGTCACTGCAATTTAGGAAGACTTTACAGAAGCTCTCCAACATTGGATAAAGCTATTCATGCATAAATATTCCTTGCAATGTTTTATTTTAGGATTTTGGTAATACTGTAGTGTGTGTGTGTGTGTGTGTGTATATATATATATATATATATATATATATATATATATATATATATATATAAACAATAGACATCTATGCTGTGTCTTGAATAACTAGATAATGTGTGTGTGTGAGAAATGTGTGTGTGAGAAGCCGGTTCGCTTCTCTCTTTGTCTCAGGTGGAAGAAACCAGGCTTTTTTCCCATCTCTCTCTCTCTCTCTCTCTCTCTCTCTCTCTCTCTCTCTCTCTCTCTCTCTCTCTCTCTCTCTCTCTCTCTCTCTCTCTCTCTCTCTCTCTCTCTCTCTCTCTCTCTCTCTCTCTCTCTCTCTCTCTCTCTCTCTCTCTCTCTCTCTCTCTCTCTCTCCCTCCCTCTCTCTGAAGGAGTGAGTAAAAATGCCAAAGTGAGAACAACATGTTTACTTTTTTAACTCTAATGACCTCAAAGGTTTAACATCTCCATTGTTTTCTATTTTTAATTCTCTTACTCTGTTATATTTAAATTCCCAAATCCACACATGCTCACAAGTGTTTGTGTGTGTTTTTTTTTTTATTTTAATTAGCCTACTCATAATCATGATTATAAGTTTTTCTGTCTTTGTAGCAAAAAGGTGTTTTGTGGTTGTGCATGTAGCACACTGATCAACAGTGTTCAAAGAACACCTAACAAACATTTTGTGCACTATTTTGTCTTTGGTCATTCAAGTTAAAAGTCTGTCTCAACATCAAACTTTGAATAGGATCTGCGTCTCTAGCGCCACCTAGTGTGCAATAACACCAACTGTCTCTTATTAAACTAAAGACATTGTGTTTCAGTTAAACCGTTGCCTTTTTTAAATGTTATACTGCATATTATTTCACATAACACTGAATCACGCTCGCATTATAAATGTGAATGTAATGGCATGAGTGTGTCTGCGCTGTTTTACAGTCTCCTGTGAATCTGCCCACGTGACCTCTGTGTTTCAGCCGTTTGAAGTGCCCATTAAAATCAAGCCAGTTTTACGCCCTGTGACAATGACCCTTATTTGTTACACACAGCCAGTAAAGTGGACAGGAAGACCTTTTAGAGGCTCTTTTTGTCAGAGCTGACAAATGTTTGACAGAAACGCAGAAGCGGGATTTAAGAGGTCAGTCCAGGTTCTTCTGTTGCTATGACTACAGTATATAGTGTGTACAGTGTAGAATGTTACTTAAACATTAGCGAAATGTAACAACTTTTCAAATTCAAAAAACTATTGTTCCAATAATGAATCGTGAATACACCATTAACTTCATCTTCCCTTTGCTGTCCATATTAACAGAACATTTGCATCTGAATGATTGTGGGAGCAATCAAGAAAAAATACTTCCATTATTTGCAAGGATGTTGTTTTAAACCTTTTAAAATAAAACTAAACTACAAATCAAAATCAAATAACTAATAAAGAATACTAATATTAAAACAGATCATTAAAAAATGTTGCATGTTGAACATTTTCTCCTAACATCGCGAGAACTTTATCAAATACTAATAATGACGTATCACTACCGATATTTGAACTAATACATACACAATAACGCTGATGTAATGTTCACTAAAGAGTATAACGTTAGAACATTCTGGTCATTGATTTTGACGGTAGGTAGTTTGTATCATTCTATTTCACTTTCATTTTGCATCACTTTATTACGTATGTTTAATTTATTGCATTGATTTATTGCATTTAAGATGTGCGTGTGCAGTGAAGACAACATTGTTGTAGATGTTGCATCATTTCCATTGCATTTAAATAGGATCCAATTTGTCACTGCATTTTAGCTAAACTTAAAGGGATACTTCAGGATTTAGCATTAAGCTTTGTATTAGTATAAACCTGTAGTATTTTCGAATTACCGTGCTTTCCACCCTCATGTCCCCCTGAGACGAGAGATTTATGTATTTTTTGTCTGGAAAAAATCCTCCGATGACGCGAAAATCGTCATTTTGCGTAATTGGAGGATTTTTTGGCCAGAGGCGAGAGACTACAGCCAGTAGGAGGAGCTGTCCCGCATGTGTTCAACCCGCCCATAGAGGGATCTCACTCACAGAATGGACACATAGTGTCAGCCATCTTTTTTTGGAAGCTAAGCTAGCAGGCTCTTGTTCTGTGGAGAAAGCTGAGTAATAGGGGTTACCATCCTCTTTTTCTCGGACATGTCCAGCCGTCGAGATCGTCCAAAATGTCCGGGATTCGGCTTTTGCTTTCTGCAGTCGCCATTCATTGTTTACATGCACACCTTTTGTTTCAATCTAACTGAATTCATTCCGATTGGTCAATCTGAAGTGTTTACATGAACGCTAAACAAGTGATCGGTTGATGTGCGTTTTAACATTGCTAAGAAAATTCCCGCTCCTCCGTGAGAGATACGAGACCGCTGCGTCTCACAGGTGCCGCTCATCAGTAATCACGCCACCGGCCTCGCGCCGTTCTCCCGCGGCCCTCAGCCTCGTCCTGCTCGCCACAGTAAACATGATGACGTTCTCCCGCGGCCCTCAGCCTCGTCCTGCTCGCCACAGTAAACATGATGAATGGCGACTGTAGAACGCAAAAGCCGAATCCCGGACATTTTGGGCGATCTCGAAATCCCGGGCAGACTCGTCACGGAGACTCACTAGTAGCCTAGCCTTGTTGTTTTAAACTGCGCTCTCTTACCGGTAGGCGTGGCTTGGGAGTGGCCTCCTAGGGCAGCGAAGCAAGTGCATTCTGGGAGTTGTTGTCTTTCATCCACATAAGCCAAAAATACATTTTCTGGCTTTTCTCAGTCTAGAAAGCTCCAAATTCAAAAATAATTTCACATTTCTTCTACATAAATGACCCATTTTAAAAACACATTCATCTTTCCAGAGGTGAAGTATCCCTTTAAGTTGACTCTTAAAACATGTAAGCTATAGTGAAGTCAAGGCATATTACTGTTTGAAATGTGTGTTTTGTATTTACAACTTAACAACTGTTTTTTTTACAGTACGGTACTGTTTATTTTACAGTATATGCTGATGAATATCCAGTAGCCTCGTTTCTGTTTCCAAACATGCTTTTTCGTTGCTTTAAAACTGTGCTCTTGAGTTTTTGTGAACCTCGCCTGCAGTGTTACAGTTTTTTCCAATTGCTAACACACAATTTTGCAAACTAGGCTGGTTTTTATCAAAATACTGAACACAATTCACACAACCAAACTGCAAAATACCTCATATATCCTGCAAAATGAAGCCCTGCAACCAAAACTACATATAGCATTATCAAAATCAAACTTTTGCACGAAATGGCACTTCATTCATATTAGCAGATTTTTCTCTAACCAACTACACACTGTTGGCATAATGACGAACACTCTCATCTTTAGCATGCTTTGCCATAATACAGTTCAAATTGTAGAAAATTCTTCATATTGTTCACATGCACAGAAATAGTTGCAGATACACACACATGCTGTTGAAACATTTATTTTTTTATTTTTCACCAAACAAGTCAGTGCAACGTTAGCCTGGGTTTCCCCAAAGTGGTCTGACGTTAGCCAGGCTAGTGCAACGTATGCACAGCAGAAATATTTACATCATTTTGAATGGCAGTGTTTTGAAATGGCAATCATGTGTCATGTGACTTGTGTCTTATGCAGAGAACCGTGTTCAGTGTGTTTGAAAAGTACCATTTTGAAATTGCAAAATGTGTGTAAAGCATAAAATGTGTTTAGACTTTTGGAGACTTGAGAGTTTAGTGTGTCAGTGTAAATAAGTGTGCTGTGCGTGTCAGTTTACTGTGTTAATAATTGGAAAAAGCTGTAAATAATGAGCTGTGTGTTCATATACGTGTTGTTGTGTCGCCCCCTACAGGACTGCACCAGCCCTACACACTCAGAGGCCTAGGGCACAGTGGGAGATGTGTTTGTGAGTAAACTATTGTCCAGATTGTTGGAGCTGTGATGTGTGGCGAGTCTCAGATGCTGGTTTGTGTGTTGAAGTGGAGTCACGGGGGTTAAACTCTCTCTCGGCCCGTGAGCTCCAACAATGAGTCGAGCGGAAGATCTACCGGTGATCCCGACTGTGAAGCTTCCACACACACAAGCTTGTCTTTATCACTGATCTTTAATCCCTCTCTCTCTCTCTCTCTCTCCGCTGAGCACCATCACTCTTCCACAAACTCGCCCCATCACATCCCTTCAGCAGCACTGCCGCCCCTTACTGGATCATTTCAGAATCAACTCTGTCTCAGATGTTTCTCCTAAAACTGAGCTATAAAATGCATGTGAATAGAGCAGCTTAGATCTCTGACTTTTGATTTAAGATTTGATTTTTTTACTTCTGCATACATTTTGAGATACAGTTGAGATCTCTTCTGAAACTTTAAATGAGGTCTTCTTTTTTTTTTTCAAGAGAAACACTGAGAAGCATGAGGGCAGCAATGATTTCTCTTCATTACATTGAGACAAACAAAGTCGCTTTGGATAAGAGCATCTTCTAAATGCATAAACGTGAAATATAAATATGCATTTGTGAAACAGGACTTAATTAATATTAATGGAATGGTGAAAAGTGTCTCTATATGATGGTGGTTGGTGACGTCAGCTGAAAAGGATATATATTAATTATTAGGAAATTACTTTCCGTTTCAGCAAGTACTTCAGACGAACCACCTTAACTAAAGTTAATTATTTTCTCCAAATAATTAATAGTAGTAATAATAATAATAATATTTAGTTTACTGTGAAATGACATATACTGATGAATTATTCACATAATAATATTCTTTAATGAATTAAATAATTAATAATAATAATAATATTTTATATAGTTAAAATTACATTAAAATCCACTTCACATTTTTTTTGTGGTAATTTTCATTGAATATTTTATATTATAAAAAATAAGTAATTATTATTTATTCATAATTTTAATTAATTGATCATACTATTTTAATTAGTGAGTTTTAATGAAAAAATATTGTAAAAAATAAAATAAAATAAATATTTTAATTACTACTTTTATTTTGAAATAAATTATAAGGGCTTTAGATGGTGATCTTAATGAAAGTGGAACCTGTTACAATTATTATTTATTAACATTGTTTATGCATTTGCAAACTGCACTGATGAATTATTCACAAAAATACCATGTGTATTAGAAGAAAATAGTACATTTGAATTGAACCTGTCGGAGTTTGAGGATGCGTTTTTTT
>NC_140227.1:30913087-30943087 GCF_951802725.1 Rutilus rutilus | reverse complement strand
TTACTCCAGTAAATATATATATTTTTGAAAGTCAATTTCTGGTTTAAAAAAGTCATTTCCACCATTATTGCTAAGGACAAAACTATATGGGGCATGTTGTCACATTTGAAATCTGCCATTTAACAGCCTTTTACAGGCTTTATAGCTGAAATACATAATTGGAAAATAATTATAAAATAGTTATTATACTGTAAACAAACAAAAACAATTCTGCCTTAATTTTTTTCTTTTTTTAAGTACAAGTACAAGTTCAACTTGGCTGTAAAAGTCATTTTATCGTAAATAACTTATAGAAAAGTTGAAATTGCTTAATTTATGAGTTAAACTAATGTATAGGTTTTCATATAAAATAATTGTAAAGTAATTATAAAGCCCATAATTGAAATTAATAAACGGTATAAAATTACAATATTAAAAACACATGCATTAGCTTGTTCCGACCTTATGGAAAATGCACTGTGAATAATTTCACAGCTTCAGTTTAAATACCTTTTTATAACCAAAATATGATGTTATTGGAATTTTAGTTTAGTTCTCTTTTATTGCATTCATAACTCTCCAAAATGCATTATGTCTTGTTTTAAACTAGTGTATCCAAAATGGAAAAATCTTAGAGTTGCATGATCACTAAACACAGAGCCACAACTACTGGCACTGTGTGTGTGTGTGTGTGTGTGTGTGTGTGTGTGTGTGTGTGTGTGTGTGTGTGTGTGTGTGTGTGTGTGTGTGTGTGTGTGTGTGAGATCATATGAGCAGTGATGTCATTATTAGGGCTGTACGGTGTGCAACAGCTTCCCGTCTCTTCATTACACACACACACACACACACACACACACACACACACACCGTCTCCTCTCGTGTGTAACAGGATGCAAAAATCATATTAAAGCTTCCTGGATTAAAGGTCATGCACCTGGCACCAAAAACGGGGATTTCTGCAGAGTTAAAATGTATAAAACACCTTTAATCTGTAGTTCAGGTTTATACTTCCATAAACAAGCTCATATATTTTTTTAAATGTCTTCATTAATATAATACAATAAACACATATTCAGTGTTCATTGCTGCTAGTTTGATTGGACATGTTTCCAATTACACTGTTTAACTTCAGATTTGTCTTTTTCCTTTAAAGCATGTTGTGTGAAAATAACTGAAGGCTTTTCAACCACACCATTTGCACGAACACCTTGAAATGTGGATCATAATGTTAATATGTACAATAGCCTATATATTAATGTGAAGTCAGAGTTTAATCACAGTATACTGAAGTGTAGCGTCTAAAATAACCCAGCTGGTTTTAATGGTGATTTAAGAATAATTTATTGTGTCATAGCAGCTCATGTCTAAGTGTGTTAATTAAGCGTAATAAATTGTTTTTTTTTTATCTGCTGCAAACTTCACATGAATTAGTTTTGACCCCATTTCCATTTTCTATTGTAAATACCGAGCCACGGTCAGCTAAAAGTGATAAATGAGGCTGATTTGAGCCTGGGAGATCTGGGACGAAGCGCATCGATACTGATGCTCTGTTTTCTATTTCAGTAAAGAAAAATAGAAAATAAATTATAAAGAACTAATAATGCAATAAAATACACATTTTAATAAATACTCACATATTTAGTAAGCCAATTTCTTTGAAAGTTCCACAAAAAAAAAAAATTGGGTAACACTTTATTTTACAGTGTCCTTGTTACAAATGTTACATGCAGTTACTATAGTAATAACAGTAAATTATGCATAATTACATGCAACTAACCCTCAAACAAACCCTAATTCTAACCACATTAAGTACAAGTGTTACTCAATAATTAAATGTAGCCTATAATTACAGTATAACAAAGACACATTAAATAATGTGTAACCAAAACTTGATTTCTTTTATTTTAAGGTGTCATTGTTACAGTGTAATTATATATTTAGGAACTAAGTAATATTAATTAACAACATGTACTTGCTATAATATGGTAAGAGTTTGCTTGAAGGTTATTTGCATGTCATTATAGCCTACATAATTTACTGTTATACAGTGTACAGTAACGTGTAACAAGAAGAGTGTCAAATAAAGTGTTACCTCTTTTTCTTTTCTTTGATTTTCTCACCATCTGATTTCTTCCAGGATGACCTTGTAGAAAAACTTGATGTAACTTTAGTCCGACGCGATCAGTTCAGTGTGAAGCCCGACCCATCAGAGAGAGAGAGAGAGAGAGAGAGAGAGAGAGAGAGAGAGAGAGAGAGAGAGAGAGAGAGAGAGAGAGAGAGAGAGCATTGAAAACAGATCACCCGAGGGTCTCACCGCAAACAGTCGCACTCTCAAACTCTTCTGTTGTTTTTATTTCCCAAACTTCTGATTCTCTGGTTCCGCGCGCGCGCGCTCGTCGTTGTTGTCGTCGCGCGGTCAGATGATGAAAACTTCATGCGTTCATTCTCACTGATGGACCGTAAAAGTTAAAGAAGAATCCCGAAACTGAACTTTCTGAATGATTCTCGCCTCAGATCCGCTGGTTCTCGTGAAGATCTTCTCTCGTGTTTTGATGGATGTTCGTGGGACGCGCTTCTGTTTTCTGGAGCCAGAAAGTTTCCAGTGAAGAAAGAGTTTGATCGTGTTTGAGCGAGTTTGGAGGTTTGATACACTCTTCAGAGCTGGTGAGTGATTTATATGCACGCGTGTGTTTAATGAGCGTTTCAAATATTTGTGTTGTTGTAGTTATTGTTGCTATATTTGAGTTGCATGTGGAAAGAATCACATCAACTTTTTTTTTCTTTTCTTTTCGTTTTTTTTTCTTTTTCTTTTCGGATGCACAAAACTGTTTCAAATGGAGTTATTTTGGAGGGAAATTGTGGAGATGGACTACAGAATAGAATAGAGCCGCTTTTCGACTCTTCTTTGACTCCTTACACTGGAATCTCAAACATTCTGCTGCAATTTGATCCATATGGGGGAAGATGTGATCAGAAGGTGCCAGGCGCCAATCCCGAACACATCCACTCATCCAGGCGTGTTAGATCACTCACACATAGTCCAGTCATCTGAGTGCATATGCATTTTAATTTCCTTCTGAGGTTTTAAAGTTTAAGCAGATTTTATTGTGAGGGGGGAAAAAGGTGCTTTAGATTAAAAATAGACATTTTTGCCATTAAAACAGTCGTCTGTTGTGGAAATCAGCTTAAGTAAATAGTATAATAGAGTGTATCTTGCGAGTGAATAATCCAACAGAGGATAATGAATGCAGACAGAAGTTCAGAGAGCTGCACAAGCTGTTGAGAGCTGAAAGACCTGATGTTTGCTCTTCAGGCACTCTTTTTCTTTTCTCTGTTTACTGTCTGCTTTCTCCTCCTGAAATACTTGCAATCAATTTCCGTGATCCGTCTCGGCCGTTACGGCGCGAGGATTCGCTGATAAAACGTGCAATTCACTAGAAAAGGAGAGGAAAAACTCTGAGATGTGGAAGACGAGGAGAAATAACAGCCTCTAATTGGCCCATTTAAATCCTGGAGGAAAAGCAAAAAGCATTTGGTGGGAGTGAGTTCACATCCATTAGCATGAGAAAACAGTTTTAGTGCATTTGCCATTGTGCGCGATGAAGAGTTCTAGCAGTCAGGATAAAGAGGTTGAAAAGGATGTGAAAGAACGACGGGCCCATTCAGGATTATTCAGGTCCGGCCGAGCTGACGGTCACCGGGGCCCCGGGGCCACAGGGGCCTCTTTCATCTCCCCCGGAGCCTTTTTCACACGTCCCGCTCTCTCAGGGTCCGTCAGCCCTTTTCTTATCCTTCTCATTGGAGAAGAATTTAATGAAGCCAATGGTGCGAAAGCAGAGGAGCTGAAAATACCGGAGGGCGCATGGAGGGCCTGAATGGAAACTGAGTAAAACTCCCCGCAGAGACGATTCAGAAGTTAAGACAAGAGAGAAAGAGAGAGAAAGAGAGAGAGAGAGTCCGCTTTCAGCTCAACACATCCTTACCAATTAACACAGAGAAATAAAGCCTCACCGATTCCAGGTGAACAAACCCACAACGATCACTGAATAAAGCTGTTTTTAGCTCACGCCAGGAAAATATGTGCCAGATGTCTGGAATCATGCACATAGTCTCAGGCTATTTGCGGAGGAATTTCGGGGACGATTTCCAAACTTAACATAATGATTTAGGGTAATTAATGTAGAAGAGAAACATTAGTAAGAAAAAAAGACCACTTGTGTTCTAGTCGGTGGAATTTTCCTGCATTTCTCTCGAGGCTTTCGAATATTCCACACTAAATAAAAAAGTGTGCTTTGTTTTGGAATATGAGTTGAAGTTTGATGAGCATAAACGTTTAAAAAGCCGCTCTCAAGGACTTTCCTCGGTCAGGATTGTCTCAAGGCTCTTTAAGACCGCAGGGAACTCTCTTGTTTGTCTTGCTAAGACTCCAGAGCACAATAGGCTTTCTCACAGGAGTATATAAGGTCAGTCCGCTGTCAATAGGTCAAGAAATCCGAGGGAAGTCGAGCTCCTCAGAAGTTCCTCCATTGTGAGTCGCTGACCCCTGAAAACGTGTGCTGTGTTATTCTGAGCGCAGTTCGGACAAAAGAGACTGCCGGAGTTTTATTATCTTCTTATTGTTATACCTGACTGTCAACAGCACATTATTTGCTGACGATATGTTTCCTCAACAGCTCGTACTTTAATCGCCACATTATGCTTTATAAATGCCTCTAGCTGATTGTTTGCAGTTGCATTGTGCCGTTAGAGCAAACTACAAATAGTTTAACTTTTAACAATGTGATTTAGTCCACTGGATGAGTTGCAGTCTGTCTATCCCTGAACCTGTTTCTGCACTGTACTGAGCTAAATATCACTGTGTGTTCCTTCATTAGCCAATCAGATCGCAGGCTCACCGCCCTTTATCACCAAAGTGGATCTTGTGATTTCATGATTGATCACTACTGTCTGTCTCCTAATTAGAAAAACTCTCAAGCAACATAATAACTTGAGGCTTCCCTCCACAAACTGCTCCAGCGCTTCTCTATCGGTTCTGTTTTACGACCCAAGACAACACTAAACCCGTAACCTGCATTTAATGTCGTCTGGGTCGTAACTGCAGATTTATTTGTGGTGTTTGAGGATGAGGCGTCACACAATCTGCCCATGTTAACATGTGTCTAAATATTATATTACATTATATTATCTCTATATATTATTATATAAATATAGAACAGCAAAATATAAAATAAATAGTTGAATTTTATATTATATTATTATTTTACATTATTTTATATACTAGTATTTTTACTAATATATATATGTACTTCAATTTTTTTACAATTTATATAAAAAATTATATATATATATATATATGTGTGTGTGTGTGTGTGTGTGTGTGTGTATATAATATATATAGTTAGAATAGCAAAATACAAAATAAATAAATACTTGAATTTAAAAATATATATTTTGCTACTCGAGATATGCATGATTTAGCTGCATTTTGTTTCAGCATTTAGCACTGCATGTTTCCTGCTCTCTGACGTTATCAGAACAGACCTGAGAATGCATTTTTGGGGTTGAGACGGTTGAGAACCACTGCACAACATCATGTGATATTTCCTGATATTTCCATGATGATGTTTAACAGCCTGAATGGAGATCCATCTCAGAGACAGCTGTCAGTGTGAGAACCTGAGGCTAGCTTTGGTGAGATGTTTCTCTCCTCTCCGTCCTGGAGAAGAGCGTCGAGAGCTCTGACCTGTCAGTGTGAATCCGCTGCTCATGTAAACTGCATCGCTCGCTTTGATTCCCGCTTGTGTTCGCTCAGAATCAGAGTGGATGTTGTTGAGATTTCCTCACGCGGCACACTGTGGTTTTTACAGTCTGTGCCGGTGCGGTTGTGGGGTTTTCTTTGGTGAATCCTCAAGGGAAGTGCTACGAACTCACACATCCCTGTTTTAGCATTTTAGTATCTAAGCATCCAAGACACTAGATGTTAAGCTATGGAAGTTCAGACTAAAGTGTGCTTCAAAAACTCCTGTACAGTATATCCACTTATTTACTTTAAATCCCCAAAAATATTTGGTAACACTTTATTTTACAGTGTCCTTGTTACATATGTTACATGTACTTACAATAGTATTAACAGTAAATGATGCATTACATGCAACTAACCCTCAACCTAACCCTAATCCTACCCTAACCCTATAGTGAGTACATGTTGTTAATTATTAGTACTCAGCACTTAAATATATAATAACACTGTAATAATGACCCCATAAAATAAAGTGTAACCAATAGCATTTTACTATCCAAGCATCTAAGACACTAGATGTTAAGCTGTGGATATTCAGACTAAAGTGTGAGTGAAAACCCTCTGCTGAACACATACAGTATATCAACTCACTTACTTGAAATCCCCCAAAAATATTTTTCTAGCATTTTATTATCTAAGCGTCTTAACTTCTACTGAAGAACTGAAATCGAACTAGCAACCAGCTGGAAACTCCAGGAAAAAAAAGATCCCGTAGAAAGGCCTTCATCAACCAGAGACAATCACGCATCAAGCAGCGTCTAATTACGGAGAATGAAATCAGAGGATCTCTGTCTCCTGAAAGGCCATCACACGCCACGAGACGCTTTGAAATCAAAGATCTGCCGGCCGCTGGGAGCAGGAGATGCTCGGCCCGCTATGAAATGTGAAGGGTATCCGTAGCGCCTCTTGGCTGGCTTTGATTCGGGACTTAATGAATTCCTGAAGGGATGCAGTAACCGGATGATACTCCTTTAATACCTAAAGAACTTTTGACAGCAGAGAGCCGTGGGTTTATGCGCAGTCATACAGACGGATCATCATCGCTTTCGCTGCTGATGGATTCGTACATGTTTCAGACAAATGCCTGATAGCAGAAAATCCCTGGCGGTTTCGCAAGCGCTGGCTCGTGGCCTAGCGCCGGTTCAGACGTGTTCAACAGCTCCGGACACGCAGCGCACATCTTCATATTTATTGTAACACACAGTCGTTCTGTGACTTATTTGTCTTTGCATTGGGGAACGTTTGCTCACATCAGGTGCGTGTGACACTTTTAATGACAGACTGAAGGATGGACTGAACTCTATGGCCTGGTTTCACAGACAAGGCTTAGATTAAGCCAGGATTAGGCTTTAGTTCAATTAGGGCATTTAAGTAGCTCTTATAAACGTACATGTGCATCTTGAGACTAAACAGTGACACTGACTTATTTTAAGATATACCAGCATTCAGTTCAAGTCCCCCTGTGGTGAAAATCCAGCTTTTAATGTAGTTTATGTGTCTATGTGGTGTTTTTAATCTGCTTTAAGACAAAGCATGTGTAAGTTCATAAGTCGACACCATTGCTGAGTGTTTCCTCCTTAAAACTGCAGTGAACCAAAGACAGTCTCAAACACACGCTTTGAAATCGCTGGTGTTTCTGACGTCACAAACTACCTTGTAACCAATCAGATCAACGTGTGATCGTCAACCAGTGGATCTCTGAGCCGAGTGAGTGAGTGGAGGCGGGGCTCATTTGCATATTCATAGAACTGCGCATACTAAATGAGGCAAGGCTGTCGAGTTACATTCAAGATATTTTAAGACATTTTTTCAGGACTAAAATGTTTAAATATGTCATTTTGGTGATCAAAGATGAGTTTTAAGGGATAAAGTTTAAAACAGCTCAAACACGCATTTAGTCTGGGACTCGCTTAAGCCTTGTCTGTGAAACCCAGGGCAAATGTTAGGCCTTTGCAATGACACAGGGTTAAAGGTCAAGACCTGGTTGAGTTAGCTTGGCTCTTCTTAATCATGTCTGTATCCACATTGTGTAATTTTATTTTGTGTTAGGTGTTCTTTTAAATCAGATTTGCAGATTATTTGCAAACTCTCGGCAGCTTTCTTTCCAGAAAGACACTGCTGTCTCAACACTAAAAGCTGTTATAACTACCAATGTAAGTGGTTGTAAACGCTAGAAGAGCTCAATAACAGAACAGAGAGGACGTTTACTTTACAGTCCTGGTGTCAAACCGCAAGTGTCTCCTAAAAACACCATTTGGCCGGTGGATCAAAGCGTGCTGTTAACAAAACTGAAGACGCCGCTTTTAAAGGCGGTGGGATCTCGGCACAAGTCAAGTCTCCTTCATTTATACAGCGCTTTTAACAATACAGACTGTTTCAAAGCAGCTTTACAGTGATAATAGGAAATTACAGTAACAGATTGTTTAGGCTTTACAGCAGCTCTAGAATAAAGTTATTGTCCAGATAAAGTTAGTTTTTGATTGATTCACTTCCGTTGCATTAGTTATTAACTTAGCGGCCGCTAACACGACACCGTTTTAATTCATTCGCACGACAACAGTGTTTAGCGGCTCGAGAACGCAAACCTAGAAATAGTTTCCAAGGTGCAAGCGTTGAAACACTTTGAAAATGTGAGATGTAATCGCTTTGCGGGCTGATTTCGGGAGGCAGGAGGAATCCTCCTGATCTGGACTTCTGAACATCTGTTCGGCATTGGTCACACCAGCGGAGATGGTCCACAGGATATTGCACTTCTCAGCGGGGGGTGTGATCTGGCTATCACCTAAACTCACACACGTCCATTACTGAAACACACCATTAGCGCCGAAACCTCCGTCCCATCCGGACTCACACGACTCCCTGCTGTCTTATATCAAACGGTGGGACTTTTAAGGGAGGCATGAGCTGTGAACATGCTGTTTGTATCTCCAGCGATATCTCCTCGTGTCTGCGACTGAACTCCACTCACTTATGAGTAATATTCCCTGGAATTTGCTGGAATTATTATCCTGATGGACTCGAGCTTGTTAAGTCAGTGAGGAATGCAATAGTCTGTTGAAACGACACTGAATTGGCGGATCTGATGTGTCATGTGGTTCGTTTAAAATTGAACTTTTTTTTCTTTCGAAACTTCAAGAATGATTATTGTCAAATGTTGGGTCAGAAGTGAGCGACTGTGAAAGCTTTAAAGAGTCGAAATCATTCACTTTCACTACTTATAAAAAATATTAGATGTTTATATAATTTGATGTTCTTCTGACCCAACGTTTCACAAAAATATGTTTTATATATAAACATATTAACAAAATATAAACATCAAAATAAAATATTTACACATATATTTATTTGTTTTTAGCTTATATATATATTTTATGTTTATATTTTTGTAATTGTTTATATATAAAACATTTTTGTGAAACGTTGGGCATTGGGTCAGAAGTGAACAATATAGATATTAATATGCAGTGTATGTATGTATGTGTGTGTGTGTGTGTGTGTATATATATATATATATATATATAGCAACACTTTTCTATGAGTTTTAAAAGAGAAAATGCTCATATTTGCAAAGTCTATCAAAACATGAACTCAAACATTTCACATTAGATTCTCACCCAAATCTGATCTGATATGTGCTCTTATTGTCTGTTATATGGACTCAGTTTTTCAGTCTCTTAAGGAATTTTAGGAGAAAAAAAAAAAACAATGAAAAAAACTGAGACAAAGTTGATTCTTCATAAGTGCAAACTGACGAAAGAGCGATCACTAGGTTTTTCCCCTCTACAGGAATCTTCCTTCTGAAGTTCAGCTCTTTGTGTTTTTGCTTGTAAGATACATGAACCTGAAGAAATACACTTCAAGCCAA
This sequence comes from Rutilus rutilus, assembly GCF_951802725.1. Classification (NCBI taxonomy): domain Eukaryota; kingdom Metazoa; phylum Chordata; class Actinopteri; order Cypriniformes; family Leuciscidae; genus Rutilus; species Rutilus rutilus. The sequence continues at coordinate 30,933,443 of NC_140227.1, read as the reverse complement.
AGTTTGAACAACTGAACACTAGAGAGAGAGAGAGAGAGAGCGAGAGAGAGAGCCCGAGACCCTCTGAGGGATTTCACTATGTGACCTTTCAGGGTTCTGTCAGAGCCATTAGTTTGTCGGACAGCTCGAGCTGTAATTATTCAGCGCTGAGGTAGGGGGTTGCAGTGAGTAATCCAGCGTGATGAGCCAAACGCTCTCCTGAAAGCTCACTGCACCTGGAATATGGAAACATTCATTTCTGTGGACGTCTCTCTCCTTCCCAAGAATCCCACAACCCCTCCCGTCCTGATGGATGCACGATCCGTCTCGTAGTTTCTCTAAACTCTCCACACTGTGGCTGAAGTTCAACACTGAACGTGTTTGATGTGTTGGTCTGTGTTCTTCCAATCTTGTGAATTATTGTGGATATATTTTTTTTTATCTTGGGCTCAAGATGGAAAAAAAGTTTCTGTAATACTTTTATGCAAAAAGCCTGCAATTTTCCCAGAAGCTTACATGCATTGAATGTAGTCTAGTTTTAATAATTTTAACTTTTCTGTAAAAAAAAAAAAAAGAATCAGTGAAATTTATAGTTGTGCTTACCAGAACTTTACCATAAAAAATGTGATAGCAACTTAAATTTACAGCAAAACAAAAACTAAATAATATCAATATACCAAATTACTAAAATCTGCTTTTTTACCTTTATAATATAGGCTACTGACAACCATTTTAAGAACAGATCTATCTATCTATCTATCTATCTATTGTTCTATCTATCTATCTATCTGTCGTTCTATTGTCTATCGTTCATTCCTTCATTCTAAAACTGTGCCTTTGACAATATTTTGCTGTAAAATGACATGAAATGTCCCATTAGATATAGTTTTTCACTGTATTTAAAGGAACTTAGCCCTAACCAATTAACAGGTTTTTACTGTAGCAGCTTTACAGTCTTTTACCATTAAAATTAAGACTAGGATATTTTTTTTGTATAGCATTCTCATGTAAGAACAAAAATAGCAACAATTTTACTCCACATTTCTGTTTGACATACTTTATTATTGCCAGTGTTTTCTTTTGCACGAGAATCAATGCAAAGATGAATAATTTTCCTGTTGTGAACAGCAAGGCGACAGACGATCGGATCCTCTGTGGTGTTTTGAACGCTGCCGTAAACACTTCCAAGTCGTCATCCCGTATTTATGGTAATCCAGACACAACACGAGCGTATTTTTACCCTTTAAACGTGTGATTCTGTGAGGCATTGGTTTGATAGCAAACAGCTGGATCTCCTCCTGATTTATGGTCTGTTTTCACATAGGAAATGACCTGCGACACATGTTCCCTCACTAGGGCGCTCTACTGAACAGCTGCCCACCTGTGAACGAGTGAGAGAACGATGGCCACGTGTTTGCGATTCTGACAGCAGAGCAACTGCATCTTCTGAAACGTGTTTGACACATTGACCTCTTTCAGAAAGACTTCAGATAAACAGAACAGGGGTGTGTTTTCCATACAACGACGTAACTCGGTGCTTCACTACTATAGTGCGATGCATCGTTGAAGAAATCAACTAGCTAATCACGACTGTTTCCCGAAACCATAATATTGTCGTCAAAGTGGTCGTTCAACCACGTTGGTTTATGTCGTCACGCACGTGGTGGAGTGATAACTTCTTTTAATGAAACTGTTTGAGATCGAATTAACGCTAGATGTTTTGATATCAATTACAGACATGGCATCTGAGGACTATTTCTCATTTTTCTCAGTTATTTCGCTTTATTTCCAGATTCAATCATAGACTCGTTCTTACACTAGAGCTCGTTCACACATGCGCGCGCTCTTCAGAAACGACGCTTTAAATCTCTTGAAAAAACTCAAAGACGTAAATGACATTTGTATGTATTCTAAATAAAAGACACAGGTTGTACTGAATGTCATCTTGCTTATTTTGCTCAAGATAAGGATTTATTGAGTCCACATGTCATGCAACCTAGAAACTCTGCTTCTAACCACAGGTCGAGATCTGTCGCTCAAACACACAACTCTGCGATGCTGTTTGCGAATGTTCGTTGGATCGATGGTTTCGGGAAACACTGACTCGTTGAACTGCTGATAACGACGGAACTTGCGATCATAGTTGGCTAACGATGCTTTCGGGAAACGCAGCCCAGATCAAATAATCGATCTATAAAGCGCTGAAGTCCAGATTGAGAGGATCTGCAAACACTCAGGCTTTGATATTTGTTTGCAGCTCATCTTCTAGTGGTTTTCCTGACAGCTCAGATGAAGAATCCGCTGTTAAAACCAACATGCCATTGATTTGAGCACAATGAGGTCTTGAGGGGGAAAGTAAAGTTCAGTTGTTGTTGCTCTGCTCAATTATCTCCTGCTAAAGCTTCTATTGTGTCTCTGATGGCCTCATGAATGGTGTTTGTGTTCCTCAAGACAGTGAGAGCTCAGGAATGGAGATCAGGATTATTTGCTCCTGCTGTGCGTCACAAGCTTGTTAGAAGTGTAAATGACGATTGTTCATTAGAAGAATAGCTAATTATCATTTCTTAAAGGCTTTATTTTATTTGAATAGTAGGATGGATGTATATAGAGCTGAGTGAAATGGATGATATTGAATTTGAATATATCTCAGTATTTACTTATTTGCTCTGAAAAATTTAATGCAAGAAGTAAAATACAGCAAAAATCTGTATTTATAGAATATCTATCTATCCATCGTTCTATCGATCATTCTATCTATCTATCTATCTATCTATCTATCTATCTATCTATCTATCTATCTATCTATCTATCATCCATCCATCCATCCATCGTTTTAACATTTGTTCTATCCATCCATCCATCTATCTATCTATCTATCTATCTATCTATCTACTGTATCTATCTATTGTTTTAACAATCTATCTATTGTTCATTCTATCCATCCATCCATCCATCCATTGTTTTAACAATCTATCTATCTATCTATCTATCTATCTATCTATCTATCTATCTATCTATCTATCTGTCTGTCTATCTATCTATCTATCTATCTATCCATCAATCCATCCATCCATCCATCCATCCATCCATCCATCCATCCATCCATCCATTGTTTTAACAATCGTTCTATCATTCTATCTATCCATCCATCATCCATCCAACCATCCATCCATCCATCTAATTGTTTTAACAATCTATCTATCGTTCATTCTATCGTTCTATCGTTCTATATATGTCTATCAGTCTGTCTGTCTGTCTTCCATGCAGAGTATGTATATTTGCAATTTTATGAATGATTGAATCTGAATCAGAGATTTGAGTTGATTCATTGAATGCTTTCATAGTGTGACTTCAGTTTAAGTTGAACTTAACCCGACTTTTGTTTCTGGTTAATTCCCACCAACATTTAAAGCGATAATCCTTAGATCCCAGTCTTTCTCACTTCCCATCACCTACTAAATAAAAGCCTTTAACCGCACGTGTAGTGCGAGACAGACACCAGAGCGTTGAGCGCGCTGATCTCAGGTCAGTTCTCAGTGGTGTGAATGATGCTGTTATTTCACTGGCTGTAATTAATGAGGTGTTCCTGTAAAGCGGGAGTGTTTTTCCCCACTGATCCGTCGTAATGAGCTCTCGGATGCCGCGGGGTCTCTGGTCTTGAATGGCACAATGTCTTTGCCCGAGATTCACGGAGAAAAGCCCCTCACACCTGTTAGAGCCCTTCAAAGAGGAGCCGTCAGCCATCAGCTCGTAAAGAACACACACGGCCGTCCGTCACACACTTTCAAGAGTCAGAGCAAATCCAGCCCGTGATTTAAAAGCTGCGGCTCCTCATGGACTGGGTGGAATAGCAGCGCTGGAGTTCATGGATGGAGCTTTTTTTTATGCTCATTTACACAAAATTAAACATTCAGTTTCAAACAATAATTTTAAAATTTATTTTGAGAGTGAGAAGTGACAGCTTTCATGGCCTGTAATATATTATTATCTCACCGGCTGCTGTGAAACTGAACAGAAACACTTGAGCTGATCTGGTTCCAGTCATTGGCAACGTTCGCCTGTTCTGGAGCATTTTCTGGTTTTCATTTGTCGTTCTATAAGAAACATATTTATTTATTAAATGATTGTAGTTTCTGATGTGCATTTCAAAACGTGCAGCCAATTTGAAACTCTATATGACTTATGTATTCATCGGTACAATGTAATGTATTTTCCAGTAATGTAAAGTGACATTTTTCACATTTTCCAATAGGCCCAATAGGCAGTGTTTTAATCATATATGATTAAATACTATTAAATAGGATTTATAATATGAATAATTGATTATATTTAATATTAACCCTATTAATTTAATATCTAACCCTAACCCTAAATGTATTAAAATATTAAATAGAATTTGTAGTAATTTTATTTTGATGTTTATATATATATATATCAAAATAAATTGAACCTTTCCGTATGAAAATTATTTTTTTATTTAATTTAGCATCCAGAGCATAAAAACATATTCAAAATGTTGAGTTAAAACACTTCTACAGTATAAATCACTGATCATTAATCAGTATAAATCAGAGAGCCACTTTTATTGTGTGGTAAAGCGCAGTGAAAATCTCCTTTTGCATGTAATGATATATTTATGATCATAAAATGAGTCCTTGTGCACTATTATTACTTTATATTATGAAAGTTGTTATGCACTGATTATAGATCTCAAATCTCTTTTTCGGAGCTTGAAAGTAAGTAAAAATGCCTGTCCACGTTCTCCATGAGTAATCGGGGGTCAGGAGTGAAGTGCTGGTGGGTCTCGTGACTGGAGCTGATTAAAACACCGTCAGGAACAGCGAGAGTGCCTGTTGTTTGCGTGACCATCTGTCTGTTTGGTCTTTGACACCCGTATTATCCCGTCATACTGGTCCTGCCGTGAACACGAGGCTCTCGACTCCACAGGGGCGTCTGAGAGAACAAACTCTGACCCATCCTGAGATCCACAGTGCTCTCCACGTCCACAACCGTGTTTGTCTTTCACGGATCTCAGTCAAACTGCAAGGACAAAGACAATACTTGAGTGTGACAACAGCTTCATCGTGGAAAACTGTGTGACGTACACTAGATTATATATTTTTCTTTTCTTTTTTATGTTTTATTTAGTATTTACCTTGTAAATAAAAAAAAATATATATTTTATATAGGCTATATATGTTTTTTTTTATTAATTTTTTTATATTTAATTTTTTTATTTAATTTTAAAATCAAATTTCATATTTTATTTAGTTTTTTCTTTGCTTTTTCTTTTATATTTTTTCACCTTATTTTGTATTGTTTTGTTTTTGTTTGCTTTGCCATATTGACACATCTTCACACTAGGGCTGAGCGATATGACGGTTTATAGATGTAGATAAATGTAGAATTTTTTGCATGCTATCAGTGACCAAGACTGCTTTACATTATTAACTAAATGAACGAGGCATGAACATTGAATAATGTGAAATGACACAGTGGGACACACGTCACAAACAAGTCAAGGCGAAGTTAGGAAGTGTTTGTTTGGCACAATGTGAAGCAAAGTTCAGTTTAGTTGGTTTATAGAGTGTAAGTGTGTGTGTATTTTGTGCGCGTGCATTTGTGTGTGTGTGCATGCGTGTGAGTGTGTGCGCTCGTTTGTATGTGTGTGCGTGCATTTGTGTGTGTGTGTATTTTACGTATGATTCATCCAATAAAAATGTGTCTATTATGTTAGTTTGACCGATTTCAGTCTTTAGTTTTGAACTCAGTTTGAATCAGTTTTAGCATTGATGACAAACTGGTCAATTAAAGTAAATTATGCATAATTACATGCAATTAACCCTCAATCCTAATCCTATAGTAAGTACATGTAGTTAATTATTATTACTCAGTACTTAAATATATAATTACACTGTAACAATGACACCTTAAAATAGCGGTTTTCTATTTGATTATGTAATTTATTCCTGTGATCAAAGCTGGATTTCCAGCATCATTACTCCAGTCTTCAGCGTCACATGATCCTTCAGAAATCACTCTAATATGCCTAACAGAATATAAAATGACTCATGATATGATGTAAGATTTTGGCCATACCGTCATTTTAAACGGACTGCCAACATTCGGAACATTCGGAGCCAGGATTCTCCAGCAGGGCCGATTGAAACGACTGATGCTGTTGTTTCAGCGCAGGATAAATGTAAAGGTGAACGTAGGGTCACAGAAATAGCTTATGGGATTTATGGAGCGCTTTTTGTCATCCTGACTGATTTTGGCCGTGGACGGTTGCGATACGCCCTGATATGTGGACCTGTAAAATTTGTAGCCTTGAAAAATATGAGGGAATGATGATGTCAGCTGAAAATAAACGTCAAGATGTTTTTAAGTCAATGCATGAGACCAGGAACGTGAATGAAGTCATTTTTTACATTCTGCGTCAGTGACTGATGGTGCCAGCGGCTGGATAGGGGGCATCACTGTTGGCGAGGCAAAGCGGAAACAGATGCTATCCAGGATCACAAGTGTGTTCCTCCTTTAATCGGCTTACCTTGCCTTAAAAAAAGAGAGAAAAGAGACGGTTGAGTGACTAAACAAATCTGCTTCTGCTCACTCAAGCCATTTCAATAAGGTGCCGTGATGCAGCTCACAGATTCCTGTTTCATAATGAGTCAATTGTACGCGGATTTATTTATTAGTGTGGCTCATAAACTAACATCTAAGTATTAAAGGTCAGTGAGTGCATCATCCTGCAGTGCATTTTTAATAAAGAGATCAGACTGTGTGAGGTGGGACTCTTTGAAGCAACCAATCAGAACGTGTGTTAGTAAGCGTGACCTGATGCTATTATTTTAAAGTCTTCATAATTAACTTTACGAACAGGGAGATTTTAATTAAAACACTTTCATATACTCGCAAACTTCCCTTAGCACTTCCCCTCGGGATTGCCGTATTTAAGTGCGTCGGACTTCGCGACTCATATGTTCACTTCAGACAGATCCACGGACCACAATGCAACACGACTGTGACGTGACAGCAGATCACGCTTCATTACCCCCACCGCGCACAACTCTAGTGTATGAGACTGCAGTTATTTTGATATTCAACCACATGATACTTGTAGCTACGTTAAGCTGACTGTTATAGTTTATTGTATTGTTAATATTTTTGTTTATATTTCCTCCGACAGCCCAAGCATACATGCAGGCCTATACAATGGTGCATAAAACAAATTCATAAGGAAAAAATAATTTTAATAATAAATCAGCTCCATTGCGGATTCCAGTGATCAAGTTTTGATGTGTTCCATTTAAACAAGGGTTCCGCCTGTGATCATTCTTATTATTTGATATTTTTGATATTTTATATATTTTTGATATATTTTTAAATGTGTTGTTTTATTTCATTTTATATATATAGATATAGATATTTATATGTGTATGTATGTGTTTTTTATTTTTATTTTATTTTTTCATTTTTAATATTTTCTTATTTTACTTTTTCTTTTATTTCTTCTTTTTTTAGATTTTCACATTTTATTATTTCCTTTTATTTGCACGTTTTTATACATATTAATATTCTTATTATTTGATATTATTTTTTTTATATATATATTTTTAAATGTGTTCATTTTTATATATATTTGTTTTATTTTTATAATTAATTTTTTATATTTTCTTATTTTTTTCTTATTCTTATTAGTTATCTGTTTGCTTTGCCACATTAATGCATCTTCATGTATATTTGGTCTCTCTCTCTCAGAATACTTAAGGATGGAGGCCAGTGTGCCCAGCGCCGCAGAGAAGAAGGACTGTAAGACATCCGCTCTGGATGGAAACGGCTTCAGCGAACTTCCCAAAAAACCTGCCCCATCATCCCTGGCCAGAGGTACGAACCCGTCCGGTCCTTCCCAAAACTACTCCGACTCCATTTCACTTCCTACGACTTTCCAAGGCATCTAAACGGGATCGTTTTCTCATTCTTACATGCACATATTCAGATTTTGCACCATTTGTTTTTGCATATCACATGACCGATTGCACCGCATCATGTTTGAATACACGCGACACAAATGAGATTTAAGAACAAGCAACTTTATATATATATAGCACATTTTCAAACAGCAGAAGTTGCCTTAAGTGCTTTACGAAATTGATGATGTTAAAACCATACAACAAAACAAACAGAACTTATTCAAAAGCTAGTGGCAATAGATGGAGCTGACTAATGTGCAAGAGAGTTGCACATTATTTTTTACTTTTGCATGAGGTTTAATGTGAGACATATGATATTTCGCAGCAGAAGCGAGTCTTTCTCAGGTTATTTATCACACCAGTCGAGAGCTTAAAGACTCCAGTAGAGCTCAGGGAAAGAATATGCCCATGAAATATACATTTTAAAGATAAAAATGTGGCGCTCGTGGTGCCGGTCGTCCCTGATAAGCTGAAGCCAAAAGCCCCCGGAGAGTCAAAGGTGAGCCTCCATCAGGCCTGATATGAATCCTAATATCACGTTCCACCAGCAGCCTTCATTAACACAGAGTGACCGGCGCGCGCACGAGTCTTACACGAGTCGTTGCCACGTAATCACGGCGGATTGGGCGAACGAGCATCTATTCTACAGGGCTTTTTAGTGCTCTGTTTGCTCTGAGATTAATCAAAAGTTACACACACGCACGGATGGACAGATAGAAAGAGAGCGAGCATGTTTAAAACATGTCTTTAGGAGACCGATAAAAGCGGTGAATAATGAGGCCGAAAGACCTTGTTCTTACCTCCAGAGTATAAGTGTTATGAATTAGTTAAAATGGCAGCCGCGGACGACACGCTCCTTCAGAGAGCCACCTTTGAAATGGTAATACCTCTTGTGAATTTTTTTTTTTTTTGGGGGGGGGGGTTCACAGATTGATGAAGGAATTTGGTGGCCTGCCATTGTAAAGAAAAGAAAATCCATGATTTGTTGAAGAAAGGAAGGGAAAAATAGGCCACACAGTGGCAACAAGACAGTTGAATGGCATAATTTATAGAGTGTGATTTTCACTGGTACATGATTAATATGATTCATTTTTAACTGCAGGGAGAAATTATGGCGGAGATTTAAGTGAAAGTAGAATTTGAGATCATCCGTCTTAACTCTAACTTTGCTTGATTGAAGTAAGAAGTGCCGTTGATGGTATCAGATGGAAATGTTATTGCTCTTTGGTTGCATTTCCACTGCAGGTTTTGATGCCCAATTATGATTTGTTGACTATATCAGACTTTTTGACTTTTTGACTTTTCAAAATTGACCCATATCGGATATCTGCATTTACACTATACACTTGGCGAAACAACCTAAGATACACACACTGACTCGGAAAAGCTTAGTCTGAAATGGAAGTAAATGTGATTTTGCAATGATAATACAAGCTTTTGCTTTCCGCAGCATCTTTAAAGGTCAGCAAAGCATTGGGTTTAGTCTTCGTCCTAAATTGCGCCATTGAAAAGAGTCACGTGATCGCGGTTGGTGTCCACCTGAGTTGACGTAATACGCCTCCGTCGCTTTTTCCATGACGTATGACTCGGGAATATCCGATCTATCCACATGGCAGACGCAAATGCACCCATCCGATTCATATCAGATTTATTTCCACTGTGAACGAGGCTCGAATCCGATCTGAGGATATCAGAATCCAGATGCCGTTTTCCTGGATGGGTCACATCCGATCTGTGCCACATAATCGGGTCACTTGAACCATTTGTCGGGTATATTTGATCAAACTATGATCAAATATACAGATTTGATTTCTGATTTCTTAGGAAAAACACAAATTGGTGACATATAGTAAGAGTTGTGGACAGTACAGCTCATGATGAGAAATTTGAGCACATATTGAGACTGTTTTCTTGGCATTTCTGAGCACCTTTTGAGACATTGTTGAGATCTCTTTTGAAACTCTAGAGGAGACAAGTTAGATCAGAATATTAATGAATACTATAACACTAAAAAATAACATTGGCCTCAACTTTTTCTTTACTGTCGGTCTTCAAATACATTTCAAGTCAATTTTGTCTCGTTCGAGAACAAACTGAGATTCTCTGTTCATACTTTCATGATTATACACCACGGTACTGAAAGATGGTATTATAGTCTTTTTCACACTCAGATCTGTTATGGACGTTCGCAAACTTTCACTAGCTTTGGGGTCGACAAAATCTGTCCAGAGAGGAAAGAGTATGGTAGTAGAAGAGAGCGAGCGTGTTTAAAACATGTCTGTAGACGACTGATAAAAGTTGTCTGTAATGAGGCCGAAAGAGCTTGTTCTTACCTCCAGAGTATAAGTGTGATGAATTAGTTAAAAAGGCAGTGGCAGCGATGGACTTCTGAGATGTTGGTAGAGCGCCACCTTTGAAATGGTGATTTTGGTTGCTGATTAATGAAAGACTTTGGTGGCCTGCCATTATTGAAAATGGTCATTAATTGTGAATCAAAGAATGGCATGAAATTGGGACATTTGTGATCGCGATGTGAACAATGTTTATTTCTGGTGTTCTGAATGAATATTGAGCAGGGTAGTAACAGGTAGTTTGGATTTGAGCTGAAAACACTTTTTTAGCAGACGATCACGGCAAACCACAGATCACAGTGTGTGAGCGCTTCAAAAACTACATTTAACGAAGCCCGATGCTTTCTTTAGTGTGTAATGTTGCGCATTAAAAAGCTCTGCAAAGTCCCTGAAACGCCTCCGTTGTAGTCTCGAGTTTTCTTCTTGGAACGTCACAATATTCCTCATTTAAATAATTCATACGCAGAATAAATATTTTTTGCTTAGACACATGTGAGAAACATGAGACCTCTCTATCTGCTAAAATTTAATCCTACAAATGCCAAATTTAGATTAAGACAATTAAAATTATTTAAAAAATACTTTTACAACTTAATCAGTGTTGGTATTATTAACTAAAACGTATTAAAAAGTAGTTTTTAGTAATTGAAATTGAGATGAAATAAAATATAAATATTAGATGAAAAATTGAAACAAAAAACTAAACTTAAACTTTTACCAACTAAAAAATAAAGCTATGTAGAAATACATAAATAAACTACTAAAAATTATGAAAGCATATAACAACCTTAATAAAATTTTAAATAAAAATGTCACTACAACCACCACAAATATAACCAGATCAGAACGTCTGAGAGCTTTTGGACATTTTCATAGTATCTTTTTTATTACATTTTTTACTCAACGTCAAGAAAAACGTCAATGCGCCCCCAGTGGCCAGACTTAACACTACATGCTAATTGTTCACCAAGAACTACACAAATATGTATTTTCTTTCATTGCTTTACAATAAGGAGCCTCTAAAGGGACATGGTGAAGAACAAAAAAATGAGATGGAAGGAAAAAACTTTTGTGTTCCCCCGGAAACTTTGCATTCAAAGAACACAAAAATTTTGCGAGCGAACAAAAACGTTTTTTTTTTTTTGCGAGTGAGCGCAAAGGTTTTGCGAGCAAACGCAACGTTTTTCAGGGTAACGCAAACATTTAGCGCGCGAACGCAAATGTTTTTTCATCATTCTAAAAATTTATGACTTATTTTTCTTCGGTGAAACACACACACACACACACAAATATTTGTCTCAATGTTTTATTTTTGTCCGTGCAAAGTTGTTTGGACCCCAGTGTTGTTCAAAATATATTTTGTGTTATAGAGAGAAAATGATAAATGAGTAAATGGAGTCAATTATTCCTTTAACAAGCTTAACCGGTAATGACTTCCTCAACCAGATTCAGCAGAAAGGCCGGTGTTTTGATTGGTAGATCAGCACCAAACCAGCAAGTCTGAATGTATAGACTGTTACCAGCTGTTTGCTGGTCTAGAATTACGGTCCGAACTCCAAATAAACGCGCGCCAGTTTAATAGCCGTACAGTCGCGGGCGTTCAGGAGAGAGCCTCAGCTGTTCGCTAGCGCTCAGCGACAGAGCAATTACTTATCGCTTTAATCCGGTTTATTATCCCGGCCCGCAGACTCTGATAAGTGAATATGCAGCGAGACGAGGTCCTTGAACCCGGGATCACATTCCCTCGAGCCCGGCGTCGAGCGCTTTTAATATACGGTCACGTTTGGCGGCTTTACGGTTGTGGAGTTTACAACGGGCCGCGGTGCCGTTGTCACCTAAGTCATGCCCACCGCGAAGACGCCGCTATTAAACCCCTCTCTGTTTTATACCCCTGTCCGCCGTTATTTATCCACAACGGTTTCCTCTCTATCAGAGAACATGGCTAATGCAGACTTTTAATATGTTATTTACACATAAAAAAAACAAGCTATTTGTGTGAGGAGGGGAAAATAAATGGGCCGCCGCTCCCCTCGGCTCCGTTATATCTGAGTTTAACAATCTGGATTGCTAATAGAACCATTTATCACGAGCGCCGGTCATTTGTTTTATGTTAGGGGCCCGGGGCCCGCTCTCACAGACCTCTATGGAAATGTGACCGTGTATTATGAACCCCGAGCGCGAATCACCTGATTTAAAAGGGAAAACAATGCATGTATTCAATTATAATGCGACCAGGTGTCTGTGCGCCTCTGCGGTGCGCTTTACCGGACGGGTGTTGTGTGGGGGTTACAAACACATTCAGGATTTGAGGGAAAGCGTCACAATAAGCAGTAGTTAATGCATTAGATCAACTAACAATAAGCAATGTATATTTTTACAGCAGTGTATTCATTTTTACGGTTTGTTTACAGTGCATACACTAATTTTGGTTACACTTTATTTTAAGGTGTCATTGTTACAGAGTAATTATATATTTAAGTACTGAGTAATATTAAGCAACTACATGTACTTACTATAGGATTAGGGTTTGGTTGAGGGTTAGTTGCATGTAATTATGCATAATTTACTGTTATTACTATGGTGAGTACATGTAACATATGTAACAAGGACACTGTAAAATAAAGTGTCGCCCTGAATGCTTTTGAAATATTGGTCATTATTGCTATATATTGTCATTGCAATATATATATATATATTGCACTTATTCTCACAGCATTTAAACTTGTGCATGACGACCTTGGCAAACTGTGGAGTCTGAATGCGCTTTGCACAGCGCAGCATGTTGCCTTTTGTTAATGCATTCAAATGAAGCATGCATGCATGCATTTTGAAAAATGGCAATAAGGAGCAGCTTTTCCAGTGTTTTGTATTCATCTGAATTGCAGATTTCTCTGGTATTATTCATTTATTTAATAGTGCAATTATTCTTTTTGCAGGAGTGAGATTGCAAAGTTTGGTGCAAAATATTACGCAATATATAGAATAAAAAAAAAAAAATCAATGTTTGTGCGTGTATCTCTGGCTGTAGAGCAGCTGAGGTTTCTCTGAGGCCTGTGGGTAATGACTTGATTAACTGGAATCGGTGACTCACGACATACATCATGGTGAAAGTGAGTTTGTCGTGTTGTGAGGTGATTGATGGCCACGCTAAGCGCCGCTGCCGTGTTTTCTGCTGAGTCGGGTCAGTCCTGAGGGAACCGGGAGGCAGGATGCTTAACATCTTTACAGCCGCCACACACACACACACACGCTCGCAAACAATACGGGGTCAAACGCAAATACAGTATGCTTAAACGCATATTCTTGTGCATGCAAACATTGCTCAAATGATTTATGCCGACTTGAGCATGAGATTGAGCGAACGTATACACTGTCAAAAATGATTTTTCGAAGATGTAAATAATACAAAGATTCATATTTTTTCATGTTAATTCAATGTGAAATTCTTTGTCAAATTTACCAGTGAAAATGGTTCCTGCGCCAGTTTCCTTTTCCAGTGCAGTTCATCTTCTTAAAATGGCATCTTTTTGATTAATATAACCATTTAAAAACATGGCCTTATCTGAAATCACGCTCTTCACGCATCCCACATCGCATTTTATGTTGAGGCATGGCTGCATTATTCAAACGCAGCTGGTTTTATATACGAGAACGAGGGCTGGATGGATGGTCGTGTAAATAGTTTTTTAAGAGAGGCCGGTTACGATAAGGACAGTTTCCTTTATCAACGGGATGAAGTGTTTGCGGCGACAGTGAATAATTGACGGTCTCTCCGTAACCCCAGGGGTCAGAGCGCTGGCAGAGAAAAATGTGTCCGGAACGGCTCCTCGTCCACGACTGCGAGAGGACGTCCACTAATCTTCCTGAGGAGGGGATTTTCTTTCTTTCTCTTTCTTTCCTTCCTTCTCTCGTTCATTCTAAATGAGTCTCTCACAGGACGGCTTTACAGGCCTACGGAGGTCTCTCTCTCCCTCTCTCTCTCTCTCTCTCTCTCTCTCTCTCTCTCTATATATATATATATATATATATATATATTCCTTTCTCTCACTCTCTCTCTCTATACCTTTCTCTCACTCTCTCTCTCTCTCTATACCTTTCTCTCTCTCTCTCTCTATATATATATATACCTTTCTCTCTCTCTCTCTGTCTCTCTCTCTATACCTTTCTTTCTCTCTTTCTTCAAGATCGTGTGCAGCTTTACTGTGTTTATATGCAGAAAGCAGAAACTGCTGTAGGTTTGGAGCGGCTTTTTCTGAATTCAGATATTAACTGGAGTCACAGGAACAGAATTACAATTACAAATATTTTAGAACTACAATTCAAAGAAACATGCCTCATGCAGTGCATTCTGGGAAATGAAGTGTACTTCCAACCTTGGTAAACGATCTATCTATCTATCTATCTATCTATTCATCGTTTATCGTTGTATCTATCCATCCATCGCCTTGACAAACTTTCCTTTTCTACCTAAAAAAATACAGTTTCTATGACTGATTCTGATTTAAATTCAGGAAAATAGCATTTAAAATGTAATTCTAAATCACACACATCTGTGTCACTCATGTGATGTTTCAGGTTTTTGTTTGTGTCCTGTACTCGTTCCCAACTTGGATTCGCTGTGCACATTTTCCTTACAAAAAGTACCATAGTATTACCATGTTTTTTTTGGAAGTGTACATTAGTGGCCATTAGAGTTAATCCAGAATAAAGGCTGTTTTTTCCCTGGTCTCATGAACAGCTCCATATGCACGTAATGAGAGCGCCGCCGCTGTAACAAAGATGCCAATTATTTCCATTTTTTGCCCACATGGAAGCAGTTTTGTGCGCGGCAGTAATGGCTCTGCAGGTTACATACATTTTGTAAACATTTAGCTTGATGGCTTTGTGCGATTCGCGTCTCTTTAATCTGAGATTTCTTTTGGGGCCCAGAAAGAGAGAAAGATTAGATATACACACTCCAAGCCGCTCGCCCGCACATTTCGGAGTCTATTTATAGAGGGCCGCGCTGATTGCCGGATAAAAATCAACTTCAGATACACAAGGGCTTCTTTTTTCTCCCCTTCGTTTTCTTTAGCGAGAAAGAAAGAGCTTGTTTCAGTCATTAAAAGAGACTCGGGCGAGCCCAGAAATCACAAGAAGAGGAAAAAGAGGAAAAAGTCCAGCCTTATATCAAACACTGCACTTAAACCGCGAGGGTTTTATACATTATATATCAGAGAGCATGCCACGTTTTTATCCACTGAAATAATTAAAACGCCGGAGAGATTGAAGAGTTTTCACACACTTTCCATCGAACACATGTTGTTTAGGGATGGCGTGATGTTATTATGACCTCACAGGGTTTGGCTGCATTATAATAATGCGATACAGCCAAGAATGAAGAAAGATGCGAGCAAAAACCAGATGTGCTCGATGAAACACTGCAATTAAGTGTATCTGATATTCTTTGTTGCGTTGGAACGGGGGATTCATGCATCAAAGGCTTCGGTCGGAGCGATTGGGAGCTTTCGAGAGACGTCTGGAGACATCAATCTCACCCAGACAAGAGTTGCCCAAAAACAACATGCCCAATTCCTGCCCATTTACAAGTGTTGGAGAGATATATGAACGCTTGGGGGGATTTCGATGTTCGCAGCATGGATCTATTTATCCCTCTCTGGCTTGTTTTCCCCAACTGTAAATGCGCTGCTCTCCTCGGAGACGCCTCCACCTCTGGGATTTGATGGGATTTACGGAGCACAGACTTCCATCCCTGAAGATCTCCAGTCCTTCATCTCCTGTATTCCCAACAGAAGCCGCTCTGTGGGAATGTGGCCGTGACACTGTTTACAGGCCCGTTTCTGTGTGACACCAAATATTGCAACTTCTAACCCAACTCATCAGTGCTGCATATGTTTGATAAATAAATAAAAAAACTGTAAAAATTGCGAAATATTATTGCAATTCAAAAGAACTGTTTTCTATTTTGAATATAATTATATATTCCTGTGATCAAAGCTTAATTTTCAGCATCATTACTCCAGTCTTCAGTGTCACATGACTGATCTTGGCTTAACATGGTAAAAATATTGATTAGACCACATTGAGGACCAAACCTATAGAAATTTTAAAATAAATAAATATATAGCTAAATAAATAAAATGTAATAATAGGAAATTAAATACAGGAATAAATGACTTGATAAAACAAATAATATATTTTTTTAATTAAAATGTAATCCTGAATTAATTTTTGTATTATCCCTTTCCGTCATTTATTATTTTCAGTATTAATTTTTACATTTATTTATTTTCTTTGTAACTATTTTTTATTCTTTAAATTTATTTCTATATGTATTTATAGTTTTATTTATTTTATATTTATTTAAGCGTTTATTTATGTTTATATTTATTTATTCCCGCATGTATTTATTTCCAGATTTATTCATTCATGCATTTATTTATTAAAAAAAAATTCCATGCAACAAAGGGCGGCCCTTGCACTAAGACTAAAACCATTAAAAAAATTGTTACTTAAATATAATTACCATGAGTTAGTTGCTAAAGCAACATTTCTCATTTTCATTTAGTTCAACTTGATTTATTATATTATATTATATTATATTATATTATATTATATTATATTATATTATATTATAAAATATTATATTATATTAATCATATTTCAGTTAGTTTGATCAATTGGTTTGATGTTGTTTTGTTGTGAACTGAAGTAGGGCACCATAAAGAAAAAAAACATATTTTTATTTCTTAATTGTTTCTCCTAGACAGCAGTGATACAGTAAATAGGCCATTTTGTTGAAGTCTCTTGCTTCTCATCTGTTTCTCTTGAGAAAAACACCCCAGAAATCTCATGTGTGTCTCCTTTAGAGTTTCAGATTAGGAGCCCTATCTTACACCCGACACAATGCAGCGCCAAGCGCGACACAAGTGTGTTTTGCTAGTTTCAGCCTGACGCAATTATCATTTTCACGTCCTGCGCCACGTTGTTTAAATAGCAAATGCATTTGCGCCCATGGGCTGCTGGTCTGAGAACGAGGTGTGTTCTGGCGCATTGTTGGAGCGTTGCTATTTTGAGGCAACAGAAATAGACTGTGCCATTGACCAGCTGAAACCTGGTCTAAACTCAATGGTGCAATATATATATATATATATATATATATATATATATATATATATATATATATATATATATATATATTGTTATTTAAAGAGTGCATTAGTAATGTGCGCCTATAGGCGGGTCCACAAGTACACTCTGCTTATTAAACACACAGGGACGCACAGCAGCACACAAATATTTCAAATCAAAGGATTACAATGTAAAATATTATTATTGTGTACATGAAGATATGGTGAATCCGGCTTGTCCCGTAGATGTTCTGCTAGCGCACTTTAACCTCGCGCACGAGCAGATCCGTTTGCGCTCTGGAGAAGCGTTTGGTCTTTCCACTATCAAATTCCGTCATGTAATAGTGAATCCGCCATGGCACGAGCACAACTGGCATTTAAAGTTAATGGGAGATGAGACTCTGATTTAACGCACGTAAATCCCAAAACACACCCATTACTCATTAAGAGAATAGGGACAACACTTTTAGACCATGCGCCGGGAGCGCCGACCATTTGTCCCGTTGTTAAACTAGCAAAAGTGGATTCAGACACGCCCTCAGTGAACTTGCACCGTGCGCTTTAGACTATGCGCTTATATCATTAAAATAGGGCCCAAGATCTCAAGCCTTGCAAAATCCAGATTTAAAAGTTTAAATTTAAATTTAAATTAAAAGTCTGAATATGATCTCAAACATTTCTCCCCAAATGATCTGAACTGCTCTCCACATTCATTGTACAGCTCTATACCTTTAGTGCATGAAGACTATTGTGTCGTATTTCTCCTCAGGTAGTATTTTAGGAGAAAGTTTGTGCTTGACTGAGATCTCCTTTAAATCTGGTGAGCTGTGAAGAGCAGTATCTGGTCGCAGCTGTATGATATCTGCTATGTCTTCATGAAGCCCCTGCAGGTGTTTGGCGTGTTGCTCTGATTTACCTGCCCGCTAGTCGTGTTATTAGCCTGTCATCTTCGGCTCGCTCTCGTCTGATTGATGTCTCACGGCTCACTCTCCTGGTGTTAGTTCAGGTTAGCGTTGCGAAGGCTCTTCTGTGTGGCCTCGGGTGACTTCAGAAACGCTGCCAGGATCAGCTCTATTATCTGTCCTTTAGGAAACGCAAACGGAGCTGAACCATCCAAGCGGATAAAGCTGTGAGAGGAGCATTCCTCCGGCGTGACGCGGGCCTGGATGGGTTTTGCGGTTTCTGCATGTCGGGACGGTGTCTTTCTGAGATGCTGACGCATGTACTAATGAGTGAAGATAATTAATGCAATGACAACTTCAGATATTACGTAAAGAAACGTGCTAAACGTGGCTCCACAAGCAGCAAAAATGAATGGATGTGTTTTGTTCATGTGTTTGTTCAAGTACACTGTAAAAAATAACTGTTGGTTTAACTTAAAAAAGTAAGTTACCTGGTTGCCTTAAAATTCTGAGTTCATTGAAATTAAAAATTTGAGTTAATACAAAGGTGATTTGACAAAAGAAAAAAAATTGTGATACCAAATTTTTTTTACAGTGTAACACAAATCGAATGAGGTGAATATAACAATTATGAATCAGAAATTATGCATTGAAATCATGATTGCATGAACATTTTTGTCTTTAGAAAAAAAAGAACGTGCACTGATGAATGCATTCATTAAAAATTTTTTTTTTTTTATATTTCATGTAAAGTATTTATATATAAAATATTTTATATACTGTATATATATATATATATATATATATATATATATGTGCTGTCAATCAATTAAAAAAATAACTAATTATTCACACATTATTCTGTAATTAATCGTGATTAGTCGCAACATGAAAGTTTTTAATATTGTAAATTCAAATGTAATCTAATTTTATATTTAGGCTATATACATTTATATAAGTGCTGTCAATCAATTAAAAAATAACTAATTAATCACAGATTTTTCTCTAATTATTTGTGATCAATTGCACCTAACATTAAATATTCTTATATATTTTTTATATTGTAATTTCAAATTTAATCTATTATTTTAATCTATATTATTCATATATTTATATAACTTTACATAAAACATTTAATAAATATTCATCAGCATGATCTTTTTTTCCCCCCAATGAAAGTCGGTGGGGTCCAAATTAGTTTAAACTCTTGAAAATATCTTCTTTTGTTCTCTGCAGAAGAAATAAAGTCACGTTGGTTTGGAAAATACATTTAGATTTCATGTTTACTTTAGTTTCAACTTTAATTGCTCAATTTGATTGCAAAATAAAGCTCAACAAACCGAATGTTGAAATGGCTTTAGGAATCGCCTGTGAAACACTGCGACATTAAGACTGAGCCGAGGAGAAGTGCAGTGTGGCATCGACCGCACGTTACCCACAACTCAGCCAGATGTGGATGAAAAATAAACCAGACGCTCCGGGTGAACCGTCGAAGTCCTCGCTATTTGTTTTGAACGCTCCAATTATCCTGGTTACGTTGATGACTCTGACAGACCCGTTTAATTTCTGTCCGAACCGACGTTAGATTTGGGTATAACTTTAGTTTTAGTGTTGAAACTGCACCCATGAAATGATTCCTTCTTGATCCTTGTTTTTATCCTCAGAAATCACTAAGCTAAACGAGTCTATGCTGGGAAAATAACGGGATACAGAAAAGATCAGTGCAGGAAAACCATTCATGCTTTTCTGAGAAACACTTTTATTCTGACCAAAAAACACTCTCTAAAAGATGGTTTGATTGTCATGAAAAGTGACGAATCTCAGTTTTATATGAAATAAATGAATTATTTAGTAATTTACTTCAGAAATGTGATATTATGATGCCATGAGTTCATCTGATCTCCTAATGACTTAAACCTAAATCAGACTGATTTCTACTAGTGATGCACTGAGACTGAAATCAAAATGTTCATTTATCTGACAACCGAAAAATGTTTATTTAATGATCAATTAATCAAATT
>NC_140227.1:30805587-30908087 GCF_951802725.1 Rutilus rutilus | reverse complement strand
TTACGCCAACAAAAAGTCCAACCATTACTAGCTTTGAAATAGTGCACTAAAGCAAGTAGGAGCGAAGCTAAAGACTAGTTAGTTTAGTAGTAACACACTCTGAGGTTTATCACAGCGGCTGCACGCTTCGTCTCCGGCTCGACACACACGAGTGTAAAAGCTAATTACAGTGTGTCCCAAACCAGGCCACGACGAAACAGGGTCAGCGGGCTCGTCTCTCATTAATCGACGCGTTCTGCCTTAAGCAATGCTAACTGTCAGCACTGGAGTTAATTATTCAATTAAACAGCTTCAATTAACAGCTCGTCTGTGTCGTTCACGATGCTCCAGACACACATCAGAGATCTGTAATACCTTTTATTTTTCTGTCTTTGCTTCTCTGGGGGGAAATTTTAATCTAATTTTCTTTTTTTATAAATGGACCCGCACACCTGAAGATCAAACCGGGGGTGAACGCAGTTCAATGAGCGTTTAATTGATTTTAGTCTGGAAATTCGTGCTTTTTTTTTGCACCATTGTCGCACAAATAAGAGTAAAGGATTTCCAGTTGTCAATTTTATTCAAATAGCACCATTAAAAACAATGTAAGTGTTTCAGAAAGCACATTTTGTCAGTAAATAATGTTTTATTTGTGTATTTCATCAATACGAGAATGACCTGTCGGCTTTTTTCAACCTTTATCAACACTTATATGCATGCAGACTAAATTATTCATACTTTTACATACATTTTGGGCTGTTTTACGGCATTGCGCTGGCATTCATGTGTGCTCAGTTCATAAATGCACTCATTTGTATTACGCGAATAAAGCATAAAGATGTTGAATTTGAGCAGAAAGTCATAAAGGTCAAAAGGCCGTTTAGTAGAGAGCATCTAAACCATGTTTGAGATGTGTTTATGAGCAGTCCAGAAAGACTTAGATCAACTTTGCACTTCGTTTAGAGGGATTAGAGCTCAAGGAACACGTGTGTTTGTGCGGAGCTGAATTTGACAAGTATATACTCAAGTATTTAACCTTTGGCTTCTGTTTGCACCGTGCAAACATTGATTTTACAGCCCTCAGCCAGATCTTGAACATGATGAAGTGCCACAAAACGCCTCAGCAAATATTAAACCAATAGAAAGAAAGGAAATCGACAGACTTAAGATTCTTGAGAGAGTCTCTTTCTGAAGTACTGTAAACGTGGGGCCCTCCTGCACAGTGTGCTGATTACCCACAATCCCCTGCTAAGAGCGAGACTGACTGCACCCGACAGATGTTTCTCATTCAGAGCTTCACATGCCAGAGAAAAACCTTCTTCTGTGAGATTATGGGAGCGACATGAGACCGAATGAAGATGCACTGCGAGTCACTTTATAAAATAAACCCAAGTTCATGAAAGGGATTCGAATTTGCGCCCGCACATTTCAGTGCAGATGTTCTGAGTTTGCATTGCATTGCATTTGCATCTCATAGAAAAAGTGTTTTTCTTCCTTAAGTTAGAGGATTTAGAGGATTAGCACTCAGATTGAGGAGATTCTTCACTGGAATATTTGCAGCACTTTGGTCTGGCGCTTTGTGTGTTTATTGTCCTTGTATTCTGTAGCTCCACCCACAGCAATCTCTCATTGGTCCAAAATTGTTTTGTGCACCATTTTCACTTTTAGCGTGGACAGAAATATTACTATTTTTTGTAAAACAGTAACAAGCCGTAAAACAGCTTGAGACACTGTGTAATCTGCAAATTAAGCTATTTCTCATATTTACAGTGTTTTTATGCAAGAAAATAACTGTAAGCCAATTACAATAATTGTGTTTATTCTGATAATGTTGACATGAAGCATATTATAGGGCTGCACGATTAATCAAAATACAATCGAAACTGCGTTATGGCTAAAATAAATAAATGCATGTTTCAGAGACAGCCAAAAATATTAGTATTGTAATTTTAAAGTTGTGCTGTAAAATAAAATAATAATTATATTATTTTTCTTAAATACACTTTTTTTTTTTTACAGTGAAATATTACAATAATAATATTTGTAATTTTGTTTAATATTTTATTAATATTTAATATAATTATTTATAATTATAATATTTCAATAATAATAATTACTAAAATATTTAAAATAATAATAATTATTTTTATTATTACTACTATATATATATATTTTTTTTTTTTTTTTGCTATATAAATTAATAACCAATAGTATTAAAAATAATTAATTAACTGTTTTGGAACATCATAAGATCATCTTGGAGCATCAAACAAACAAGTTACAAGCTACTCAAAGCCATTTACATTAGACAGTCAACTAACGAATGGTCAACTAATGTTCCAAAACACAATTAGCATCTTAAGATGGCTTTTCCAACAGGCATAACGAACACTATCAGTCACACAGTCCTGTCCTCCTGTGTCTGAACACACTGTCCAGTGATAGCAGAGACCCGTCCCGCGTCTGGCCAGCGTCCCGTCCCGCGGTGTCCTGTCCGCTCCGGCGCTTCTGAGTGCTGATCGTCCACATGCTCTATTTTAGTTCTTCTCACTATTGTGATCCTCAAGAGCCAGAGACGAGCGCCGGAGAGCGTGAACAGGAGCTATTCTGTGCTTGTACAGCCATCCATCAGAGACACAAGGATGCTCGTCTTGACCTCGCGCTGTTACATGACACCAAACATCCGGCTTTAAATCAACATGAAATAAAACTTTTATTATATTGCAGATGGTGATCGACTGATATGGATTTTTTTGATGCCGATATCTTAAAAAAGGAAAGGTGGGCGATTTAAAGCTGATATATGTGATATCACACTTTTTAATTAAAAGATTTGCATGCTTCAATGTATATTTTTTTATATGTTTACTAAATTAGAAATAATTAATTCGAAAATATATCAGTGTACAAAAAACTATTTGAACGTGATAAATAAATCTGTAAATGTATACTTTTGACAGAAACTGTTTGATTATATTATTATATTATATAAGACCTAACTGCTGGATTTGCCAAAGTTTGCAAGGTTCATATAATTAAATGTTTATACAAATAATATAGATGCATATTTGCTGAATAGTGATGGTATATGAGAATATATTATAGCGTTCGCTTTCTTTCTACAAGAGTTTTATCTCATTTTGTCTATTTTTTAGACATAACTGTTAAACAAAGACCGTAAACTAATGAAGACGGGAAAATTACATTGACGATGTCAAAATAAAAGTCCTGGTGATGTCAAAACAAAAGTCCGACACTTTACGGCAAAAATATAAAAAAATAAGCCAAATATCAGCCGATATATCAGCCTTGGCAGTCCACTAATTACGCAAGTCAAAGGTGTTTCATGTTGACTTTAAGTGAAGTAAAGCAGCTTAAACCGCGCACTAGTTAAGAGTCTAGTTACCCGTGACCCCACAAAAACACAATGGATGGATTCAGGTGCAACCGTGCTCTTTTTCTAAATGAGCCTGGTTTAATTTACAGATGTGCACTAGAGTAATTCCTGGCTTCAGCTGCAGCGCTGGGCCAGCTGTTATCCCGTCACCCCCTCGGAGCGGTTCTGCAGGGCTAATATGAATGTAAGAAACCCTGAGCGCTGACGGCGCCCGCAGAAACGCCACTTTAATGCATCGCATTTTAATTATCGCCCTTATTCATTCGCCATCAGCGCCTCTGCTCTCTCTGTCTCTCCGACAGGGCTCTTTTTATCATAGCACTAGTCTTAAAGATAATAAACTTCAGCTTTAAGGTAATTACTTAATCTGGACAAACCTGTGTGTTAAGCAGCACTATTACGAGCAGAGGTGATAAATCAGGGGCTTGAGGTGGCGGGCCGATCACGACGTGCGGTAATCAGTCTTAGAGACTCTTGCGGTCTTAAGTACCTAGATTACACAAACAGCATGCTAACAACACACGTCTCACTCTCTGTTTGTCCTTCTGTTTTACCTCCAGCACGCTGGGCTTACTGGAGACTTAAGTTAACAGGATTTAGAAGTGATGCACTTCCTCGGCCTGTTGGAAAGAAATGCTTAAATTAGCCTCAGAAGGTTTGCTGGTTATGTGGTTTAGCTGATCGGGTGTGCAAAACCATCAAAACAGACCAGCCTGGGGTGCGTCTCCCAAAGCCAACTATGGCCGCAAGTTCTGTCGTTACCAATAGAGTTCAATGGAACTTGCGAGCATAGTTGGCTAACGATGCTTTTGGGAAACGCACCCCTGATGAGTTGAAACCATCTTAGGCTGTTTTTGTTTTCAGAATGGTTAACTCTCCACTTATGTTTCATTTCCATAAATAACTAATTGCACGTAATTTAATGCTCCTAAAACTGCAAGATGTCAGGGTTGTGCATCGTTTAGAATTGAATTAAGAATCCTTATTACACTCCAATTCAGTTTCTGAATCTGAGTTGAGGTTATAAACGGGATGCAAGTAGGAAGTAGGAAGTAATTGTAATTCAAGACAAGTGAAGTTTGTCAAGATCAACATTGCATCCTTGTTTAAAAAAAAAAAAAAGTTTAGAAATCTTTAAAGTTTGAAGGTTTATAGGCCAAATGGATGGATGGATGGATGGATGGAAGGAAGGATGGATAGATAGATAGATAGATAGATAGATAGATAGATAGATAGATAGATAGATAGATAGATAGATAGATAGATAGATAGATAGATAGATAGATAGATAGATAGATAGATAGATAGATAGATAGATAGATAGATAGATAGATAGATAGATTCTTCTTCCTGTCATTCTAATTCAACTTCCTGTGCTTTGTTGCTAATGGATTCAAACTCACACTCATGACTTAAATGTGACTTAAAATTCAATTCTGAGTTTTGCACGACCCAGTGTTAGCAGGTCAAATCCCAGAATGCACTGCAGCGCTGGGTCTGCTGGTGTGTAGTGGATGGCATGGTGATGTTTGGTTAGGCCTGAGGCCAGCTTATTCTACAGGAATTTCCTGTCTAATTTCCCCTCCTGATTCTATGAGTAATGCCCAAAGCTTTTTAATTGCGCTCTAAGACCCCGGCCACTCAAAGGGCCATTATTGTTGCTGAGTACTTCCTGTAAAACGAAACCATTTACCCCCTTTTTAGATCCTGGGATTAGGGTACAACAAAGACGAGAGGGGTTGTGTTTGTTTGGCCCGAATATTCAAAGATGAATGACATCAGAAAGAGGCGTTTAGAGTTAAGAGGGACAGCGTTTATCTGATCAAGACCCTCCTGCGCTCTCGCCTAAGATGCTTTAGTTGAGCATGTTCTCAATAAACCGGCTTGGACCAGCAAGCCACCTTAGGATGGATAACTCTCTGTTTATGTTTTATTTTCATATATAGCACTAATTGCATGCGAACCAATGCTCCTAAATTTGAGGATATCAGAGTTGTGTGCCATTCAGAACCGAACTGAGAATATTCACAGCTGTTTGACATCAGAAAGAGATAAGATGGATGACTTATATCCTTATTGGCACTGATGGTTCTATAAAGAACCGTTAACATCCATGTAACCATTGCACAGACAGTGGAAAAATGGTTGTTTAGAAACCAAAAATGGTGCTTTTAACCCCCTTTTTGGAACTTTAATTTTCAAGAGTGTAGAAATGCGCCGCGTTTGAACGCTAAGCATCGGCCAGGTGAAGAAGTGCACGAGAGAGTCGTCGCGCGCGCAGCCCGACACTGAAAAAGTGCGGCACCCCGCTGTGCCGTTCCCCCAGATGTGAAAACAAATGTTATCACCTAAAAACTAATAGATGCGAGGGTCTTGGCGGAAACTCCACTGCGCGCCACAGCCCTGGGGGATAGAGCTCAGTGAGGCTGGTAAACGTGCCTCTTGAACTCTCCAGAGCGATCCTCTTTTGTTCTTCCCGTTGCGGAGGAACAATGGAGCTGTCGGCATGATCGAATAATCCTGCCCGCTCCTCCGGTGACGGGGGCCTGGCCGAGAGCGGGTCACAAACGGGGTGGGTGTTTGTGCTGACATGAAAAATGCGACGGCTGGAAATAACAGTGGTAATGTGGATAATTGAGGGCGGGCACAGATGAATGAGGCTGCGGGGTAACGTGTCGTTTTTAATGACAGGGACCGGGGCGGGTTCACGTCCGCCGCCGTCTTATTTTGGTCGGGAGTGTTTACGCCACTGCAAACGTTCTGCAGTGTTTGGGTTTAAGTTGTGTATTTTTCATGCTTCCAATTACCCTAGTTTGTGTTTTATTTTTGCATCGGGCAACGTCGTGATTAAAGCCGTCTTAACCGGATTCATGCGGTGGTCCATGAGAATCCCAGCAGCGGCTCCGTCATGTTCTGCTGACCCACTTCACTCTTTCTCTTTGTCCTCGACCTCTCTTCCCATCCAGTAATTCACCCGCTGCATTAGTAATGGGGCATTAACTGCGACCGGGCGATGAATGTGGACGCTAGCGTGCCTCTCACACCCAGCATGATTATACTCTTTACAGGCCTTCTACAGGCAAGATCTCAGTCAAGTTTCCTTTTCTCACTAGTTAAAGGTCAGAATTGCATGTCAAACCCAGTGTTTAGATGCTCCAGAACTCTTGTTGTTTTTTCAACAGCTGTGTGGCATTACGGTTGCACATGTCAGGTGTGTTTTTATGGTGTTTTTCATCAATTAAAGGGAACCTGAGGCATTTTCCATGACAAATAACTACTATAAAGACAGCACATGACTTCAGCTAGTCACGCATTGCTGTTTTGTGCTAAATGATTTAAAATAAAAAAAAACAGGCCGAATACTGTAGACGTAAGTAAAGATTGCTTATGGTCACGTCAGATGTACAGAATTGATGTTCGTTATAAGCGTTTCATTGTCTCCTGTGGTAAATGTGTGACTCTGCAGACAAACTTTAAGATCAGAACAGAACATGCTGAGTTTACTCAAACAAACTAATCTTGAAGGGGAAGATCACCTAAAAAGTAAAGCAATGATGTCCATTAATCACTTTCATGTGGTTCTTCCTTCTTCGTTCTTTCTTCTGTAGAACACAAAATTAGATGTTTAGAAGAATGTCACGCTGCTATTTTCCATACAACAAAGGCTGGGGCTACCGAAAAACCAC
Source organism: Rutilus rutilus (assembly GCF_951802725.1). Lineage (NCBI taxonomy): Eukaryota > Metazoa > Chordata > Actinopteri > Cypriniformes > Leuciscidae > Rutilus > Rutilus rutilus. Next base: position 30,901,025 of record NC_140227.1, on the reverse strand, counting down.
CCTAAAAGGAGCTTTCTGAAGTCATGTGGTATAAAGTCATCTGAAATAATGAACTAAGTGCAATGTAGTGTTGTCAGAAATATCGAACTTCCGCTTCATATCGATACTGAAATATCTGAAACGCTTCCAATACTTATTTTCCTCAGAACAGATACATGATACCAGCTGCTCTTTCTCTCTCTCTCTCTCGTCTCTCCGACAGCGAGTGACACACAAACCCGCCTCTCCTCACTCACTCCTTTCATTTGCTCCGGATGAATATTATTGGTGTTACAGGGCTTGAATTTCAGCGTGGGATTGCGCGTATTGCGCATAATCTTACTCATTCCCGCAGATTTTTTCCGCTTACACCCAATGTGCGGCACATAAAGCCGCCTCTCAGTACTAAATTTAGTTATTTTTCGCTGCTTATTACGCTTAAACAGTCAAATACACACCAAATAATGTCAAAATGCAGGTCTTGGCGAGTATTCACATAAACACAGTCAGTTATGTTTTACGTGACCGCAAACAGTTGAGAAAGAAAACGCATGTGTAACAGTATAACGGATCCGTGCGTCAGGTCTTAAAGTGACAGCAGCCTAATAAACCTACTGCCAAATTATGAGATAATATCTATATGGCAGTTTTCCCCATGGTATCGATGCCAAAAGTGGCCAGTGAAAGTGTGGCTAGTAACTTTGGAAATTCACTAGCCACAGTGGCTGGTGAGCAAAAAACGTTAATGTCAAGCCCTGGTTGTGTGCGTGAGGAAAATAAATAAAAAATGTCCACCACCATTCTGCTAAATGTCTCCTTTTATGTTCCACAGAGAAAGAAAAGTCATAAAGGTTTGGAACACATGAAGGTGATTAAATGATTTCACTTTTAGTTTTTGGGCGCACTATCCTTTTAAGTTTTACATTATGTAAATATGAAGAGAAAGAGAGAGAGAGAGACAGGAAAGGCAGCGGGTCATTTACTGTCCTTTGGGACGGTCTTGTCTGCCATTCTGAAGGGGAACACAGTGACAAAGAAGCAGAGAGAGAGAGAGACTGCTGACTCACACTGGTTCTGCTGAGTGTATGAATCCTCTGGAGGAGCTGCTGAGAACCCCAGGTGTAGATAATGACCCGTGACCCCTGACCTCCCCGGGTCACCCCTCACCCTCCCACTGCTACCGCTCTAAAGAATGTTAATACAGTCCAGAGATCAGCTGATTCACTGACCCTCCTCTCATTCCTGCCAAGTCAAGCATTAATAGTACCAGTGTTCATAGTTGATGCATATAGAAACTCGTTTGTTTTTCTATCAGTTTTTTTTTTTTTTCACTGGGCATGAAAAGATTGAAGGATCTCCATTCATGCATTCATTCACATTTATTTGTATAGCGCTTTTCACAATACATATTGTTTCAAAGTAGCTTTACAGAAAATGCATGCTTTTACATTACAATTTAGAGTAATCTGTTATCAGAGGTGACTGGGAAATGGAAGAAATGTACAGTTCTAAGATAATACAAATCACGTAGGTAACTAACATCATGTATTCGTTTAGCCAGAAACAATGAGCTCAATAAAGACTAATTAGAAAGAAAAGCTAGTTAAGACTTTAACATCGCAAACAGCTCTTCTCATATGGCACTATAAAGTTAGTGCGGCTGCACCCAAACATCAACTGTGGTTTCCCATTATCATAACTGCTAATGAAGCCCTGTTGACCTTTAACGGGACGTCCCGAGCCAACGGAGGCTTTATTACAGGAAAGTGCTGATTCTGATTCTCTTTGGGCTCAAATAAAACGATCCAACCAAAGGAGTTATGATGAAAAGAAACGCCAGCCAACGGCAGACTGTAAAACGCTGAGGCAACAAGCAACAGCTTTTAGTCTCTCATTAGTTAGTGTGTTTGATTTCAAAGGCCGAACCTCCTCTGATTTCACGTCACCCTGGCACCTTCGTTTTGAGCTGGCCAGTAAAGCGTAGGGAACGCGGTTCAGGAGGGAGATGATCCGGTTGGCATGAGGCATGCGAAGCCGAGGCCGAGGAATGTTCTCCCAGTGCTGTCAGCCCCAGTTTGCATCCCGGACGGGTTTTCTCTTCATAACGTCCATCATCTGTGTGAGTTCAAAGAGCGTCTAGCTGCAGGTCTTTGTCAAAAGCCCAGTTGGATATCTTTTATGTTGGGGATGTAGGATTTCTTAGGATACTTTGATTATTTATTTATTCCTCCACTCTTGTGTAATAGTGCCAATATTTTACACGAAACTGCTCAGCACGCTCTGAAATTCATGTTACTTTATTGTAGCGCTGGTGCCTTTGAAATTTCTTTTTTGAAAGTCTGGCTTTTTCTCAACTCTCTCTCTCTCTCTCTTTCTCCTTCTCTTTTCCAGGCCCTCATCACATCTTCCCAACTTTCCATTCTCCGATCCCCATCGACGTGCGTCACCATGAGGGGAGATACCACTACGAACCCCACGCGCTCCACGCTTTGCACGGGTAAGCCTGCAGCCCTGTCCGTTTCTGGCTCTGGTTCTCAGTGTTTGTGAATATAAATAACCCCTGCGCTCGCAAATAAAGCCTCTGCTTTGTTTATCCCTGCGGTCAGAAAGCACACAGACATGCAACATTCAAATGCGGTGTAATCTCAGACACAGGTGATCCCAAACCAATGTGTTTGATGCTGAAAACATTCATAAAAAGCACGTGTGTTTATGACTGAAATGGACATTAAGCGCACATTATTTTGAGATTCAAAGCAAAAACTGAGCTACGTCATTCAGTTCTTGATTTAGTCGTTTAGAAAACACTTAAACCCTCGCCTTGTTTCCGTGCCAGATAAAAAACACTCAAGGTCGGGTAAATCTCACATCCAGGAAACAGATTAGTGCAATTCATGGGATCAAACATCTGGAAAGGAGAATATAAACTTAGTCTCATTTCTGTCATGACAACTCTCGGAGTGATTGGCGTGATAATGGGTATGGACAATGTTGTATGTTTGGTCTTGGCGGAATAGATCTGTTATGCTGCTGCTGTGGCAGAGCAAGTACGGGACTTGCTACTGTCAATACATACTCGACACGCTACTGTGAGCAAGTAAGACATGCTGCTGCTGTACAATATAGCGTACATGAATTACCCATAGCAGATCTATACAGGTGGAGCTGGGGAAGGTGGAGGGTTTCTGAAGCGCGCTGCACTGCTAAGGCAAATGCTACCCAAGTATTTGAAGGTTGAGCAGTGAGCTCATTGGCTACTGATACGGCAGGAGCCAATCAGCTGTCCCCTATAGATAACAATGTGATTATGAACAGGTGAGTAAAAGGACCTATTAGCCTGCACCATCTAGAGTTTCATGCCAGAACTTTGTATTTATTTCTTTCATTTAACTTTTGACCTTTAAGGCTTGAGCAGACGTTTGCCTATACTGGATGTAAGTCGCGTCAAAAGCAAATAGAAGCCAATTACAATCACTGACGCTGTCTACACTGATACAGTATACAGATGTGTGTTCAGATTATAATGACTGACGCTGTCTACACTGATACAGTATACAGATGTGTGTTCAGATTATAATGACTGACGCTGTCTACACTGATACAGTATACAGATGTGTGTTCAGATTATAATGACTGACGCTGATACACTGATACAGTATACAGATGTGTGTTCAGATTATAATGACTGACGCTGTCTACACTGATACAGTATACAGATGTGTGTTCAGATTATAATGACTGACGCTGATACACTGATACAGTATACAGATGTGTGTTCAGATTATAATGACTGACGCTGATACACTGATACAGTATACAGATGTGTGTTCAGATTATAATGACTGAAGCTGATACACTGATACAGTATACAGATGTGTGTTCAGATTATAATGACTGACGCTGTCTACACTGATACAGTATACAGATGTGTGTTCAGATTATAATGACTGACGCTGTCTACACTGATACAGTATACAGATGTGTGTTCAGATTATAATGACTGACGCTGATACACTGATACAGTATACAGATGTGTGTTCAGATTATAATGACTGACGCTGATACACTGATACAGTATACAGATGTGTGTTCAGATTATAATGACTGACGCTGTCTACACTGATACAGTATACAGATGTGTGTTCAGATTATAATGACTGACGCTGTCTACACTGATACAGTATACAGATGTGTGTTCAGATTATAATGACTGACGCTGTCTACACTGATACAGTATACAGATGTGTGTTCAGATTATAATGACTGACGCTGATACACTGATACAGTATACAGATGTGTGTTCAGATTATAATGACTGACACTGATACAGTATACAGATGTGTGTTCAGATTATAATGACTGACGCTGTCTACACTGATACAGTATACAGATGTGTGTTCAGATTATAATGACTGACGCTGTCTACACTGATACAGTATACAGATGTGTGTTCAGATTATAATGACTGAAGCTGATACACTGATACAGTATACAGATGTGTGTTCAGATTATAATGACTGACGCTGTCTACACTGATACAGTATACAGATGTGTGTTCAGATTATAATGACTGACGCTGTCTACACTGATACAGTATACAGATGTGTGTTCAGATTATAATGACTGACGCTGATACACTGATACAGTATACAGATGTGTGTTCAGATTATAATGACTGAAGCTGATACACTGATACAGTATACAGATGTGTGTTCAGATTATAATGACTGACGCTGTCTACACTGATACAGTATACAGATGTGTGTTCAGATTATAATGACTGACGCTGTCTACACTGATACAGTATACAGATGTGTGTTCAGATTATAATGACTGACGCTGATACACTGATACAGTATACAGATGTGTGTTCAGATTATAATGACTGACACTGATACAGTATACAGATGTGTGTTCAGATTATAATGACTGACGCTGTCTACACTGATACAGTATACAGATGTGTGTTCAGATTATAATGACTGACGCTGTCTACACTGATACAGTATACAGATGTGTGTTCAGATTATAATGACTGAAGCTGATACACTGATACAGTATACAGATGTGTGTTCAGATTATAATGACTGACGCTGTCTACACTGATACAGTATACAGATGTGTGTTCAGATTATAATGACTGACGCTGTCTACACTGATACAGTATACAGATGTGTGTTCAGATTATAATGACTGACGCTGATACACTGATACAGTATACAGATGTGTGTTCAGATTATAATGACTGACACTGATACAGTATACAGATGTGTGTTCAGATTATAATGACTGACGCTGATACAGTATACAGATGTGTGTTCAGATTATAATGACTGACACTGATACACTGATACAGTATACAGATGTGTGTTCAGATTATAATGACTGACGCTGATACACTGATACAGTATACAGATGTGTGTTCAGATTATAATGACTGACGCTGATACACTGATACAGTATACAGATGTGTGTTCAGATTATAATGACTGACGCTGATACACTGATACAGTATACAGATGTGTGTTCAGATTATAATGACTGAAGCTGATACACTGATACAGTATACAGATGTGTGTTCAGATTATAATGACTGACGCTGTCTACACTGATACAGTATACAGATGTGTGTTCAGATTATAATGACTGACGCTGTCTACACTGATACAGTATACAGATGTGTGTTCAGATTATAATGACTGACGCTGTCTACACTGATACAGTATACAGATGTGTGTTCAGATTATAATGACTGACGCTGATACACTGATACAGTATACAGATGTGTGTTCAGATTATAATGACTGACGCTGATACACTGATACAGTATACAGATGTGTGTTCAGATTATAATGACTGACGCTGATACACTGATACAGTATACAGATGTGTGTTCAGATTATAATGACTGACGCTGATACACTGATACAGTATACAGATGTGTGTTCAGATTATAATGACTGACACTGATACAGTATACAGATGTGTGTTCAGATTATAATGACTGACGCTGTCTACACTGATACAGTATACAGATGTGTGTTCAGATTATAATGACTGACGCTGTCTACACTGATACAGTATACAGATGTGTGTTCAGATTATAATGACTGACGCTGATACACTGATACAGTATACAGATGTGTGTTCAGATTATAATGACTGACGCTGTCTACACTGATACAGTATACAGATGTGTGTTCAGATTATAATGACTGACGCTGTCTACACTGATACAGTATACAGATGTGTGTTCAGATTATAATGACTGACGCTGATACACTGATACAGTATACAGATGTGTGTTCAGATTATAATGACTGACGCTGATACAGTATACAGATGTGTGTTCAGATTATAATGACTGACACTGATACAGTATACAGATGTGTGTTCAGATTATAATGACTGACACTGATACAGTATACAGATGTGTGTTCAGATTATAATGACTGACGCTGATACACTGATACAGTATACAGATGTGTGTTCAGATTATAATGACTGACACTGATACAGTATACAGATGTGTGTTCAGATTATAATGACTGACGCTGTCTACACTGATACAGTATACAGATGTGTGTTCAGATTATAATGACTGACGCTGATACACTGATACAGTATACAGATGTGTGTTCAGATTATAATGACTGACGCTGTCTACACTGATACAGTATACAGATGTGTGTTAAGATTATAATGACTGACGCTGATACACTGATACAGTATACAGATGTGTGTTCAGATTATAATGACTGACGCTGATACAGTATACAGATGTGTGTTCAGATTATAATGACTGACGCTGATACACTGATACAGTATACAGATGTGTGTTCAGATTATAATGACTGACGCTGATACACTGATACAGTATACAGATTTGTGTTCAGATTATAATGACTGACGCTGATACACTGATACAGTATACAGATTTGTGTTCAGATTATAATGACTGATTCTGATACACTGATACAGTATACAGATGTGTGTTCAGATTATAATGACTGACGCTGATACACTGATACAGTATACAGATGTGTGTTTAGTTTCTGACAGACTTCATAAGGATCCGAACATTGGAAACATGGATGGTTTATTTTAATGGCGTCCTGGATCACTTTAGAGGATTATATGTTTGTTCGGAGCATTTTATTTTATAAACGAGGCAAGTGTAATACGCCAGGCCATCCAAGATGTAGGTGTGTTTTTTCTTCTTCAGTAGAACAGTAAAAAAGATGTTTTAGCTGAAACCGTGGTTCTTGATGATTCATAAAATGCAAGTCAACGGCTGCCGTCACTTTCAGAGTCAAAAAAACATATACAGGCAAAACAAAAAGCTCCTGACGACACATTGAGGTCTTATGAAGCGAAACGATCGGTCTGTACAAGAATCCAAACATTTGATTTCTTAGCTTTGTTTTAAGTATCCATTTTGTCACCTTCGATCATTTGATCTTGGGAGAGTTTAGAAATTGAGTTCATATTAAGACTTTTGATGCATGTTGTTGACAAACTCTAGAGGAGACACATGAAATTACTGGAGAGAAAGGTGAGAATCAGGACATATTAAGTTTTGTTTCAGATCAGATCATTTGATCTTGGAAGAATTTGATGAGAAAGGTTTGAGCTCAGTTTTAACCAGTCTTTGGTGCAAAAGGCTGAGCACATTGATTAGGTCTTTGCTGAAACTCTAGAAGAGATACATGTGAGATTACTGGGGGAAAACGTGAAAATCAGGACACTTCATTGGGTTTTCGTTTTGTTTCGTTTAAGTATCAATACAGATCAGATATTTCTCCTCAAAGGTCACTATGTGCAATATACTTACTATATGCACTATACCCACTGTGTATAGTATTTATATAATTTTTTATATTTTCAGTATTTACTTTTGATTGTCTTATATGTTGATTTGTTATTTGTTCCATCTATAGTGTATGTTACGTCCACCTGTTGTTGTCCTGCTTGTACGTTGCCGTCTTATTTATGCTTGTAATTATTTTGCACATTTGAGCTTGGAGAAACGCAAATCCGTTCTGCCGTACGCTATTGTTGTACGGTTGGATTGACAATAAAGCAACTTGAACTTGATCTTGGGAGATATTGATGAGAACTTATTGAGTTCTCTGACCTTTGCAGACTTTGGTGTCTTGGAAAAGCTGAGCACATTGTTGAGATCTCGTCCGAAAGGAGACACATCCAAGTATCAAGAGACTTTAGCATTTGGTCTCTTTGCTGTCTTCGAGAAACAGTTGAGATATTCCAGAGATCTGTGATTTATTTCCTGAGGATTTACTGTAGGCTCCCCAAACAGAAATCTTCCGTACTTTATTTCTCCAGCCGTCCAGCCCAGAGGTCTTGTTTTTCCCAGCATGCACTAGTTCAGGTGTGTCGAGCCGCTGCAGTAATGTAGGTTAACCTCTAGACCTTCAGAGCTTCATGCGTCCCACGTGAATTTTCCAATTTTCCAGGCGGCGGTATTGTAGAATCAGAACATAAAGTGGGCCGCGCTAGTTTTTGAAGTTGCACTTTGTTGTTTTTCCTTCAATACAACACCTTGGAGTTTTTTTCTCCCCTCCTCGTCTTTTTTGAAACGGGGTCTTGAGGCTCGAAGGAAGGTTTATCTTAAAAGAGCAGAATAAATCGATAGAATTCTCGAAGTAGCGCTGTTACATTTAAATTCACAGATTTTGATGGTGATACATTCGGTCGGGCCGCTAGCAGCTAGCCTATTCATCACACATAGAGCCGCGTTGGGGGGAGACTAGCTGTCTCAACACTCGCTCGCCTTGATTAATGTGATTTGATCTTGACAGTGGACCCCTAATTCATCAAGACCTTGATCTGGCTGTCTTTTCCTCTGCCTGAGCCAAATTCATCTAATTACAGGGACATTGTGCAGCAAATTAAGCGCGGTGTCGCCCGTGGCAAGCCGAGACACTTTGTTACAGTCGCCGGGCGGCATGTCAAGGGTCTCCGAGCTGATTGTCTAACATGACATCTCCATACAGTTCGTTTTATCATTGTTTGCATATAAAATAATGAGGGTGCTGGTTATTTTGTCAGAGCTGTCAGCGGAGCGGCAGTAGGAAGCTTCCCCTATGGATATCTTGCTTTCGTTCTTCATTTTTTTCCCCTCTGCTTGACAAAGCGAGGTGGAGAAAAGCTAGCTTTTTTTCCCAGAGCTGGCTGAAATGACAACGGACGGTGCGATTCATCTGCGTAGCGGACGGGAGCGCCGTGGGAATTCTCCCAGGCGGAGGAACGAACTTCCGAACGATCCTCCCACTTGTCAGCGTCTCTTTCCCCGTCCAGCCGAGTGTCAGAAAGCTTCCGGCGAGACGACAGGCCTGGAGAAAGACACTTCCACTGCTCCGGTGCCGCTGGAAACATAAACGTTTTTGCTTTGAGGGAAATAGGGAATATTTCACGTCTGTTGTGTAGATTAACACAGAAAATTATGTCTACTTGTCCTTAGTAGAAAAAAACGATCAGGAAACCTGTTTACAGTAATGCACTTACAAAGAATTCTCATTATTAACTATGACTTTTGCCTCAATAAACTCCTAATTAATGCTTATTAATAGTTAGTAAGGTAGTGGTTAAATGTATGTATTATAGGATTAAGGGATATATAATATGATCATGCAGAATAAGGCATTAATATGTGCTTTAATAAACAGCCAATATCCTAGTAATATGCATGCTAGTAATGAGCAACTAGTTAGTGAGAATTTATTCGCATATTTTTTTTTTCATAAGACACTATTATTGTTACATTTTATCCAATGCAGCAGGAGAATATTTCACATTTTAGTGTAGATTAACACAATGTCTACTTGTCCTTAGTAGAAAAAACGATCAGGAAACCTCTTTACAGTTATGCACTTACAAAGTTCGCAGACGTGGACAGAATCAAGTCATAAAAATTCAATTTTACTGTATAACGCGGAATGTCACGGAATTTTGGACCAACAAATCAAAAGTAGGCCTTGATCACTACAACTCAAAATAAAAGTTTAAATAAAGGCTTGAAGAAATTAAGACAGGAATATATTACTATTGCACAGTATGTACTCATAATAATAATACAGTTTATTAAATATTATTTGGTCACACTTTAGATTAGGGTCCAATTCTCATTATTAACTATGACTTTTGCCTCAATAAACTCCTAATTAATGCTTATTAATAGTTAGTAAGGTGGTTAAGTTTATGTATTATAGGATTAAGGGATATATAATATGATCATGCAGAATAAAGCATTAATATGTGCTTTAATAAACAGCCAATATCCTAGTAATATGCATGCTAATGAGCAACTAGTTAATAGTGATAATTGAACCCTAAACTAAAGTGTTACCCATTATTTTTAAAGGGTCATGATCATAAGGCACTACATTTTTATTAAATTGTTAACTTTTCATGAATTTAATTGATTAGACATTATTTTTTATTATTAAAATTTTTATATGGAAAAAACTAAATTTGGGGGGGGGGGATGAAAAATAAACTGGATTTCACAGGGTTTTAAATGCTGTAAACACTGACATTTCTAACGTAATACTCCCTGTTTTTCTACAAACTGAAGGATGAGTTGAAGCTATTTTCTGTGATAATGGACTGAAAGCTTGTAAACATGAAGTTGGACTTTAAAGAGCCGCCAAGAAAGAAAGTTGTTTACAAATTCTCAGACTGGTACGAAGAGCACTTCGTTCTGAGGAAGAAATAGCGTCTGGCTTTCATAAGGTTAGTGTTCCTGAACCTTTAAAAGAGAGTCAGACACTTAAGCTGAGCACACCTGTACTTTACTCAGATCTGATTATGTGTGATTTGAGATTGTCCCGTCTCTGAATGCCACATGATCTGTTGAGATAGTCAAGAATCTGACCGGTGAAACTATTGAGGAGAGTGACATGAAGCATCAGTCATATAGAGCAGCATTATATGTAGGTCGGTGTCCTCTGCTTGTGTATTTGTGAGGAAGTATGAAAGTATTGTTTGTTCTGTAAGAGTTTGGGGACTGTCCGTGTGTGTGTGTGTGTGTGTGTGTGTGTGTGTGTGTGTGTGTGTGTGTGTGTTTACTACAGGAGTGTGTGTGCGCTCTATGGCTCTCAGGCAGAAATGTGATTTATCTAAATCAGAGTATCAGCCCCCAGGTAGAGACGAGTTCCTGTCATAGAGCAATTCATCACCAGCACCGCACACACACACACACACACACACACACACACACACACACACACACACACACACACACACAAACAAACACAATCACATACGTACTCTCACACATACACATACACACACACACACACACACACACACACACACACACACACACACACAATCACATACGTACTCTCACACATACACATACACACACACACACACACACACACACACACACACACACACACACACACACACACACACACACACACACACAAACACAATCACATACATACTCACACACACACACACACACACACACACACAATCACATACATACTCACACACACACACACACACACACACACACACAATCACATACACACACAGACACACACACACACACACACACACACACACAATCACACACACACACACACACACACTCACACGCATGCACGCACAAATACGCACACACATATACACACATATATACACACACACACACACTTACAAACACAATCACATACATACACACACACACACACACAAACACAATCACATACATATTCACACACACAAACACAATCACATACATACACACACACACACACACACACAAACACACACACACTCAAACACACTCACATGCACACACAGACAGACAAACACACACTCTCAAACACACTCACACACTCTCTCTCGCACACACACACACACACACACTCTCAAACACACTCACACACACACACACACTCTCTCTCTCTCTCTCTCTCTCTCTCTCTCTCTCACACACACACACACACATAGCCCCTATACATCAATCTACAGATGCTTACACTTATTGTACAAACGTATGGACATATACATTAAAATGTAGATACATTTAATATTCTATATGAGTCAATAGTGGTCATACAGCAAGAGTATAGATCTATAAACTGAATGTGGAGATAATTTGATCATTTGAGTTTAATTGCAGACTTTTCAATCTTAGTGAATCATTGCACTCTTTGAGACACTGTTGTTCAGATACTCAAGAGGAGATGTGAGATCTGGAGTCTTTATCGCAGCGTTTGTCACTGAATCTGCAGAAGCGTTTGAGATGTCACAGAGATCATGTGTGGATCTGGATGTGATTCCTCTGCACTCCTGCGGCGCATGTGAATGGGGTTTAAAGCAAACACACGTCTCCATCACCTAAAGTGCCCAGATAACGCCAACACGTGGGCACCTGACTGCCTGGCACACGCTGAACACAGGTGCTCTGACCATCTGCTGTTTAGCAGAAACAATGCCCTCGTCACGGGAGTCTAAAACTGCTCTCGCCTCTGAACAATAGGCAGCGGTCAGCGATCCGCAGCGGGCCAGTGGAGCGGGCAGAGACGCGGAGCTCCAGGGAGCTTTTTAATATTTAGGACAATATTATGGCAGATTAATAGAGGAAAATTAATGTGTATTTATGTGCTGTGATTACGCTTTCTCACTGTTGTGACAGGAAGATAACAGGTATTTGCTAACAGTTTCATTCGAAGGTGCTAATCAAATCACGGCCAGAAAAAAAGTGAATGCGTCACACCGCCGTTATTAGGATGCCGGCCCGAATCACTCACTATTCCTTATTTAGTGCACTTTAATTTAGTATATTTACTGTAGTGTTGTCAGAATTACATTTTTTATCAATAAATAATTATAAATAAATATAAATAAATGTATACATTTATTTAAAAAAAAATACAAAATAAGTATTAAAATATTTCTAAAATGTGCAACTAATATAAATTTTTAACTATTATAATTTTTTTATATATTTTAAAAACATATATATATTTTGTTTTTGTGTATAATAAACTTTTTATTAGCCTATTATTTTAAATTCTGATCAAATTTATTATAAAAAAAATACAAAATACAAAAAAAATATTTTTTGTGGGCAGTTTAATTATAATTAACTTTTCACTCTTATTTTAATAATAAAAAAATGTGTCTGTGTATAATATTTTTTAATCATACATTTTATCTAAAAAAAAAAAATTATATATATATATATATATATATATGATAAAATGTATGATTAAAAAATAATACATTAAAACCGAAAAAATTCATAATATTCTTCATATTTGTTTTGTTTTTGTGCATGGGAAGTTTTTATTATCATGAACTTTTTTATTCTCTTTTATTATTACATATTAATATACACTTGATGTATAATAAATATATATAAAATAATTTATAAATACTTTGTATAATATTCTCTCTCTCTCTCTCTCTCTATATATATATATAAATAAATGGTCTACTCCATTTGCTCCTGTCACAGTATTTACATTAGTGATCAAATTCCCCCCTGATCCCGATCGAATGACTGATTTCGGGTTCAGCCAAGGACTTTGAGTGTCCCGTCGGATCCCGCTGCGTTTGGCCGCTGAGATTTACTGGATTCTGGCTCGATCGTCCATCACGGGCGTTACCCCGATGCATTCTGGGAGCCCTGAGCCCCGACTCTCTCTTCGGGAGGGTATAGGTGTGAAAGAGGCAGCTTGCGAGCTCCCACAATCCCCTGGTGCGGAGTAGGCCATGCTTCAGTGTTGTTCTTGCTATGAAAATGAGAATCACTCCACAGGCTAAGCATTTTAAATCTGAATATTACATTACTTATTTAAGTGCCGCCCGGGCTGTGTGCTCTCTTTTTGTTTGAAACCGAGAATGTTTTACATACAGTCCATCTGATCTCCAAAGAGAGAGGCCGCTATTAAGTATGCATGATACATGCTCGTTGTTTTTTGTTTTTTCAGCCTTATCTTGAGAAGAACGACTTATATTATGCTCACAATATTTAAATGAGATGATCTTATAGTATCATCTTATATTCGTTGCATCATGAAGAAACAATCAAAACCACAATTTCACATGTTTTTTTTTTTTTTTGTCATGTCATTAAAACTGGGTGGAAAACATCAGTAATTTGCTAATCAGATATTGCCATATGGAGCGATTTAATAGGTTTAAAAATGCATAGGAAAGAAAAACACCTCATTAGTTTCTCCTATAGACACCAATGAGATTAAATAGAGAATAAGTGCAAAGTCTTTAATCAAACGTCAGAAATCTCAAAATGAACATTTCTGATCTGTGAGAAATTAATTTAGTAACATTATACACTGTAAAAACAAATATTTACATGATTTATCGCAACTTTTTTTCTTTGGTCAAATCAACTTAGATAATTAATGTGGATCAGATAACTTAAAAATGTGAGTTTCCATTTATTAAATCAATGTCCTTCAATGTATTAACTCCAATTTTTTATTTCAATGAACAACCGGGTAACAATAATTTATTACAGTGTACAGTGTATTGACCATGACGTATTTGCTGAGAAAAATCTGAGACAAAGTTAATCCTATATATATATATAACAAACAAACTCTGTGATCTGATTTTTTTAATGTCATTGTCATCCTGAGGCACACCGTAAAAACAAAGTCACAGTGCAACTTCATATTTCAAGTTGACTAAACTTAAAATTGCATGAACTTTTTTAAGTTTGAACAAAATATATATTTTTTTACAGTGAGGTCGAAATTGAGTGGGACTTTTCAACAAAACTCATGTCCCACCGCTTCATTCTCCCGTCTGGGAATCATCAGAAAGTCTCGAGAGAGATGTGGCTGACGAATAAAACAAGAAAAATGATCCTTAACTACAGCGCAGACGTTTCCTTGATGGAGGGATGGAAAAGAGGGGAAATGAAAGGGCAGCCGTAGATTGAGAGCGGTCTGGTTTGTGTTAGAGAGTTTGGCGTTTTTCCCATCACACCTCAGACGAGCTCACGCACTAATGCCTCTCTGAGTCCAGCGCCAAACCTCACAAATATTAGTTATGGCAAACTTTCATAACTACGAAACCCATGAACGAGGAACTCGTGTCAAACATTGAATCGTTTGATCAGTGTGTCTAAAATGTTTTCAGACTGCTGTCAAGGTGCTTGACAGGGACAAACAAACCGGTTTAAAAGAGCCGCTGAGTGAATACAGGAGGGGGGGGGGGGGGGGATTCAGCAAACGCCTGTAAATGATCTTGAAGGTTCACGGTTCTCCTGCGAATGTTTGCCAACTCGGGCTGGGGTGTGTTTCCCGAAAGCATCGTTAGCCAACTATACTCGCAAGTTCCGTCGTTATCAGCAGTTCAGCGAGTCAGTGTTTCCCGAAACCATCGATTTAACGAATATTCGCAAACAGCATCGCAGAGTTGTGTGTTTGAGCGACAGATCTCGACCTGTGGTTAGAAGCTGAGTTTCTAGATTGCATGACATGTGGACTTAATAAATCCTGATCTTGAGCCAAATAAGCAAGCTGACATTCAGTACCTGTGTCTTTTATTTAGAATACATACAAATGTCATTTACGTCTTTGAGTTTTTTCAAGAGATTTAAAGCGTCGTTTCTGAAGAGCGCGCGCATGTGTGAACGAGCTCTAGTGTAAGAACGAGTCGATGATTGAATCTGGAAATAAAGCGAAATAACTGAGAAAAATGAGCAATAGTCCTCAGATGCATGTCTGTAATTGATATCAAAACATCTAGCGTTAATTCAATCTCAAACAGTTTCATTAAAAGAAGTTATCACTCCAAACACCGGCGTGACGTCATTAACCAACGAGGTTGAACGAATAATTGTACAGTTATGTAAAACAGTTTGTTATTCTTTTTTTTCTTCTTAAATGCTATTTTTAATAATAATAGTATTTATTAGTATTAGAATTATTTTATTTTATTGATATATCACAAAATTTTGACCAAATTGTGCAGCCCTACAAGCAAGCACAGCAAACCTGCAATTTATTAAATCACATTTTAAATCATAATCACAATATTGTATCAGAAAAATTGCAATTTTTTTCCCCAAATCGTTGAACTCTATTGCCCACAACCATTTTGCACTAAAGAAAAGGAGTTTATGACCATCATTTGAGGAAAAGTGCAGAGAAACGGTGATGATCTGTGATTATCTTAGCTGTTAATGGTCTCTTTAAAAGCAGTGTTTCTCTCTCCAGGCCTCCAGGGTTAGCGGGCAGCCCGATGATCTCCGACATCTCTCTGATCCGACTGTCTCCAGGGGGCGCCGGCGAGTCCTTCCTCCCTCCTCACTCGTACGTGTCTCCACACATGGAGCATTACCTGCGCTCGGCACACGCCAGTCCCACACTCTCCATGATCTCAGCGGCCCGAGGACTGAGCCCTGCTGACGGTGAGGAGGGCAAAACACACGCACTCAAACTAAAACTTGGATTTAACATACATTTTGAATGCATGAGTAATTTTAGTAGTTTTGATTTTTTTCATGTGCAATTTTCATTTCTTTATTTGCATTTTATTTGTGCAGTCACAGACGTAAAGGTTTGGGGTCAGTTGAGAAATTAATTCTCGTATTAAAATGATCAAGAAAGTAATCTATTTCAAATAAATACTGTTCTGTTGAACTTTTTCTCTATTCATCCTTAAAAACAAAAATTTGAAGCTGTTTTAAACACTGATAATAATCAGAGCATCAAATCATCATATTAGAGTGATTTCTGAAGGATCATGTGACACTGAAGACTGGAGTAATGATGCTGAAAATTCAGCTTTGATCACAGGAATAAATTACACTTTACTGTATATTCACATAGAAAGCAGATATTTTAAATTGAAATAATATATTCCATTTTTCCCTGTATTTTTGATCAAATAAACGCATCTTCTGTGAGCAGAACAGACTTCTTTCAAAAACAACCCCAACATTTTTGGGTTTATCTTGTGATTAATGACCGCCTGACTGTACATTATCTCGTTTTGAATCATTTATATAATAATTTGAGTTAGTTACTCCCCAATTCTGGCTGCTGATCAACACTAACACTCAGCAGTCTTACTTCACATGGCAGGGTTGGTGTAGTTACTCTGAAACAGATCTGCGTTATTTGAGCCTCAACACAGGGTTTGCAAACTCAGCACTTCAGAACTTCAGTTTTAATTATTACCGTTTTGAATGCTGCTCACAATCATCTCTGAGGGATGTGTGTATATTTGGGTTTGGCCACATGCAAATTGTCAAACATGTGCAACTTTCCCCATCCTGCGATTTGCCCTTCGGGGGACGTTCTGGAAATTAACACGAGAAAAACGACAAGGCAGAATTCCCCAATGTTGGGCCGAACCCGACGACAGACCTCTTTCTTCAGAGCTGAATTACAATTACAGGTCGCGGCGAGCCGATCGAGTGACATATAAATCACGCTTCACAGTCTGTCAGCAGTAATGTGTTTGCACCTTTAAACTTAAATAAGCAGCACGCAGGAGATCCCAACAGCGATAAAGGCATAAAAGAGCGGCGAGAAAGAGAAATGGGGCTATTTGAGCCGAAGCGAGTGTGGATGGGTAGATGTGGCCTTGAATGGTTTCCAGACCCGTTTCAGACCTCAGCGCTCAAACACAGGCCTGGCGTTAGTGTTGGCTCGTGTTTTAAGGCCGTATTTATTTTTCAAGTTGGAAGAATATATAGACATGAAAGGCTTTGGAATAGAATCCAAGACGCTTTTTGATTGTGTTCATTGGCAGAGATTTATTTCTATATTAAAGGAGAGACAGATACATGTCATGTTTTAATGAGGGATGGTTTTGTTGTCTGTTTAATCACAATTCAAGCATTGACCAGCATTCACGTCTGCGTTTCCACACCATATTTCTGTCCTAATCTATTCTTGAACCAAACGACTTGAGCATTAAACATGTTAAACTCACTCTCTGATTGATGCTGACACTTTTAAAAGAAGTTTACTAGGTGCAGATGTCAACTCTCTTCTTACTGTAGATCCCTTGAGCTCCCGTCTGTGAAGCTAGTAAAGCTTTACTTATAATGTTAGTTAAGGTTTATTGCATCTTAATACATATATTTATATGCAAATTTAATTCTGCTCTGATTGGCTAACCACTATACGTCAGTATTGTTATAGAGTGCAACAGTCGGGCTCCGGAAGAAAAAAAGTCCATTCATTTTCTCCAAAGGGAAACGTATAAACCTTTAAAGACAGCTTTACTGTGAGCTATGAGGATGTTAATCGAGGATATTCACTTCTGTTGAAGCCGCCGGCACACAAACCTGTATGCTCTCAAAATATATATATATATTGCATATTTTGCAATAAACATATATCAAAATATATATTTTTAGATATATAATCAACATTTTTAAATTAGTATTTCACAATGCTTCATGGGATTGTAGTTCTATCCCTCAGTCTTTATCTTTGTATTTTTGTCAGATTTTTACATTCTTTTTAGCTTTAAATCAAAGTTTGTGGTGTTGTGATTCGCCTTGTAGCTGATTGGCTTCGTTCATGGCTTATAATGCTTTAACAAAGACCCCTATCGAAAAAAATGAATGGAAAAAATACTTCCGGAACCAGCGGTGCTGAAAAAGGGGGCGGGGACTAATGCACTCTATTGTTAACTAAAGCTATTAAAAACCATTTTTGTTAATTGAAATGAAGCTGAAAATATAAATATTAGATGAAAAGTGTATGTAAACGAAATTTTGAAATGTTGTCTTGGCAACTAACTGAAATATAATGTGTTTATATTGAGGTTCTAAAATGACTAAATCTAAAAAGCAAAAAAGATTTTTTTTTTTAAACAAAAACTAATAAAAATGGCAAAAAACATGCAAAAAACTGTCAAATTAAACCTGAAAATGTAAAAATAAACATATAATTCACACTGTTTTTTCATTATGATGTAATGCAAATGTGGGCAGGTCGTATGCTAATGAGCTCAGAGGTGTGATAATCATGATATGATATAACCGTGAATATATGGCTCTTTTAACTCTCTCTTCTCTCTGGCAGTGGCTCACGAGCACCTGAAGGAACGAGGGTTGTTCGGTCTGCCCCCTCCGCCCCCCGGCGCCTCCCCGGCCGACTATTACCACCTGATGACGGGCCACAGGAACCCGTACGGGGAGTTACTGATGCAGGGAGCCGGGGCGGCTCATCTGCCCGAATACTTCACCCCGGTCGACGGTGAGTTACAGTCGTATCTGTTTAACCGTGTTTAGAATTTAAACATAATATTTGTTTCACATTTAAATCCAGGGTAATACTTATGTGTGGCTTCAAAGGACTTTATAAACACACATTTCTCTTCGATTCTTACACCAGCAGACAGTAAAATAAATAAACTCCCTCGTGTTCAGCATCCGCTCGCAGCCGACACTCTAAACACTGGCGGGAAGCTTCACACTGGTGATGTTTATGTTCTTTCTCCGTTCTGTCATCCAGCGCTTCATAGGTCAGGACAATGGAGCGATCCAAATGATCCATAACTGCCCGTTTAGTAAAATTAGCTGTTAAAGTCAATGATGGTGAAGCTTGAAGTTCATCAAAATAAACTGAGTTTTACGACTTAACTAACCAAGCGATTAGCAAAAGGGCATTTAGTTGATTGCACTGACTCACTCCGCCCACTGTAACATCTCACTGGTCCAAAATCTGGCTCCTTAACTATACATTAAACAACAGTTTCATGTTTAGTGTGGGTGGACTGAACTCATCACTTTACGCCTGGTTACTTAGGGGTTTTGAAAAGAACATTTGTCAAGCTATCATAATTATTGATTTATTGCTTTTGGAATTTCTGTGGATGTGAATCAGAGTAACTGAAGCATCACATGATTAACAGATGGATTATGTCGCGTTTATTTGACTTTCTCATCTGTATTTAACACATTCTCCGAATCAGTCAGAGGAAAAATACCATGACGAGACTAATGTGAGTAATACTCCAGAGAGACACGAGGTGTTATTTCAAACAAACACATGGTGATATACAGTAGGCCTCTTCCTCTCTATAGAGCAAACATTTGCTCTTGCGTCTCCTTCAAACAATCAGAGTTGAAAAACAAACACTCTCCGTTCGCTCTCCCTCTTTAGCATGGCGTATCGGGTGTGTGTGTGTGTGTGTGTGCACAGATCTCGGGCTTTGCTAAAGCAACATGAATGAATAGCTCATTTAGCTGAGCTAACTCCGTCTGGCTTTGATCTGTGTCCCGTCCGGAGCCGCTGATGCTTCCCGACAGCTTTTACGCAGATGTGTTTGGATGCTGACAGTGGAGCGTGTCCCAGGCTTTGACGGGAAACAGCATGAGTCAGTTACAAAGACAGATAGAAAGAGAATGAGAGATATGATAAGTCAAGCAAAGCCAGTCAGAAAGTTGTAAAGACAACTTCAGGGTTTAAAATCACATTTTCTTTGGCTATATGCCGTTTAGTCACGATTAACCCGAAATACCCAGAGGTACAGTAACTCTATAAGTAATGGACCAGCCAGAGTTACTGTAACAATCAAAAATGTTGCAGTTAGTAGCAATCATTAACTCCAAACATATGGAAACGTAGAGAAAATGACCACAATTGCCAACATTCAGCATAAAGTCATATGTATCTTGTTTTTGGGGTCAATTTTGGTGCAAACGTGATCACAGTTTTGACGTTTTTTTTGTTATAGCGCCACCTATTGGTGGAAACTGCTGAAATTTGGTGTGTTATCTCAGATTGTCCTGGTGTACATGTGTACCAAATTTTGTGAAGTTCTGACATTGTCACATCCAATAAGCCATATTTGTTCATATGAATTAGCTTCATGGAAACACAAACAGTGCATGGCATCAAAACATCATTTTATGACATAATTTTAAGCTCTGTCCTCTGATGGCTGGCGAGATCATGTTAATAAACTCATTTCCGCTGAGATGAAGGCGTATGATCATGGCGTCTTTGTAAGGCCATTAAGACCGTGCAAATTCAGTTTAAGTTTAAATCTGCAGACGCACACAGGTCTGCTTTCAGTCATAGATCAGGAGCTCCAAAAGATTCCTGTAAGACATTGACGTTGTGAGTTTTAGGTTTGTTTTTCTTTGTCTTTTGTACTGTATGTTTAGCATCAGTTCTCTCTGGATTTGGGTCCTGAGGCGGCTCTTAGCACTAAAGATGTGTTAGGAGCTCCAACGAACGCCTGAACATGACAGCAAACCATTAGCTCATGCTAAGAGTAATGACCCTCACTGCAACAAAGCTGAGGGATTATTTATTAGCGCTGTGGTCTGTAGGGAACACGTCCACACACACACACACACACAAATAAATGATTTGTGTAATCCTGCTTGTGTTGGCGCTGCTCGTGATGAAATCATTATGGACGTCCGGTTGCCAGAGTCTCTGGATACACACACACACACGCACACACACACACACACACACAGGGTCTAATGTTTAGCACCTGTTGAGTTAGCTGCAGTTGTCTCAGTAACTCTCCACCGAAATAGCAAACTGCTCAGAGCGTCACATACTCTACACAAGTTATCACTACCTTAATGATAAAGCATCCGGTTTAATGGCGCAGAAATATTAAATGATAGTTGTACTTCTCTGAAAGTCTTTTGAATCCCAGTTGATGTCACCAAGACAATCATGAGCCACTGACGCACAAACATACACTTATTATTCACACACATTTCTTTTTGAGCCAGAATCGGTTCTGTAAATTACCCACATTAAACAAAGTCAAGTCTGCAATCGTTTGATTGTTATCTGGGTAATTACGGTAATTTATTGGGAAGGATTAATTATCCCAAATCAAATCAAAATGAGGTCACGCTGAGTTTGAGATGGGGACGATATTTTTTTCACTACTCCTATTCAGCCTTTAACACAATAAATCACTTTAAACTAATTTTCAGAATACTTTGAATAGATTTTTTTTTTTTACATACAATATGACCAAAACATAAGTAGCTGTAGAAACACTATTTTAAAATAAAATAAAATATTATTTTTTTTAATTATATTATAAGTATTATATTTATATATTTTTATATATATTTATATATTTAAGTATTTTTTATTATTTTGAAAAAAAATATTTCTTTAAAATAATATTTTATTTAAAGTAATATGTTAAATATTTTTATACATTTTAAATATTGAACAAAAATAAAAAAATATTTTAATATAAAATCTAAATATAATTTTATATAATATTTTAAATATAAAAATTTGTAATAATAATTTTAAAATAATAAAAAAAAATATTTTAAATATTACTTAATTTTATTAGTACTTTCTTTTTTATCAATTAGACAATCATGCGTTAATGACCTTTAAGATCATTTTAAGAGCAAAAAAGGACGACATAGTAGTCATTTGCTCAAAATAGTCATTTGCAAAGATGCCAATTTTTTTATTTTTTGCATAAAGTTTGTTGTGACTTCTTCACTATCTTTGTAATACTGGAGTGAAGCCGGTTTCCCAGTGAAGTCACGTTATCCAAGTACAGTATATTCTGTTTTCCACGGCCAGAAATCAATCTTGAGCACTTATTGATGGGGTTCGGCTCTATCCTGCGGAGCCGTGTGTCGCAGAGGGTGTGTGAGAGCATCGATCATGCAGTCGTACTCCACACTCACACACACACACGCACACGCACACGCTTGTGAGGTTCCTAAAATAGCTCAGCAGTGAACGAAACTGGAAATGACACTGAGATTCTCCTGAGCGAGAGAGAGAGAATCAAACTGAAGTATTGATCACTTGAACTGGTGTTCTGCTGGTGTCATGCTGGGAGTATCTGCTGAAATGACTGGACAGTTTCTATGCTATTCAGAATTATGGATTTTAACTGGATTTAAAATCCTGATGGATAAAAAAAAATATTAGAATTATAACCAAACAATTGTGCATTGATGAATTGTGCAATAAACATTTATTAAGAAAGTAACATTAATTTTACTAAAAATTACAGAATTTTACAGTCCATCTCTCCGCTCTCAGATGCATGTATCAAAACTACAGACCATTTTCCTCAGCTATAAGCCGTTTAGTCCCAATAAACCCAAAGTACCCGAGTGTACAGAAACTTTATAAGCATTGGAGCATCAAAAATATTGCAATTAGCAGCAATCATAAGCTCCAAACAGATGTGGAACAGCTGGCAACTTTCAGTATAAAGCCATATGGGTGTTTTTGAGGTACATTTTGGGGTAAAATCACAGTTACAGTTTTAAGATTCTTTTAAGTTATAGCGCCAACTATTGGTGGAAATGGCTTAAATTTGGTGCGTGCACTCAGACTGCCCTGGTGTACATGTGTGCCAAATGTTGTGCATTTCTGACATTGTCACATCTTTAAAAACATATTTTGTTATATGGAATAATTTGCATTGATGAATTGCACAATAAACTTGAGTTTAAAGAGTACAGGTTTGACTGCATGCTTTAACATGTTACGTGTTTGCATGTTCCACAGTGTCACGGTTTCCCAGCCCTCGTCTGACGCCCAGGTTGAGTCGAAAGCGAGCGTTATCCATCTCTCCGCTCTCGGACGCCAGCATCGACCTGCAGACCATGATCCGAACATCACCCAACTCTCTGGTGGCCTACATCAACAACTCCCGCTCCAGTTCGGCCGCCAGCAGCTCCTATGGACACCTGTCTGTCGGAGGAATCAGGTACGAACTGGATTTAATCTCTCAGTGGCTACGTTTACATGCAAACAAATAATCCGTTACTAATCGAATTGACGGCTCAAAAAGCCTTCATGTAAACACCTTAATCCAGGGTTCCTCAAACTCGGTCCTGGAGGGCCACTGTCCTGCACAGTTTAGCTCCAACCCTGATCAAACACACCTAGCTGTGAGTTTCTAGTGATCCTGAAGACATTGATTAGCTTGCTCAGGTGTGTTTGATCAGTGTTGGAGCTAAACTGTGCAGGACAGTGGCCCTCCTGGACCGAGTTTGAGAAACCCTGCCTTAATCGATCCGAATGAAATTTCGATCGGATTGAAAGGGGCGGTTAATTCCTTTTCTAATCTGTTCGAGAGAACATGTAAACATTTGATCGGATTGAAAACCGAAACTGAAAGGACTGCGCATGTGCAATGACTTTGATATAGCACAATGACGCGGGAGCGAGCTGTTCTTCCTGTTGAATAGAGTGTCTCTTCATTCTAAAATTCTCCTTTCACTAAGGCCCCGTTTACACGAAGGGAAGACGCAGATATTTGGCCTCTCATTTACACGAAAACCACGTTTTTATCACAGAAAACGATTATTTCTAAAATCTCCGGCCAAAGTGGAGATTTCTGATAACGCCGGTTATGTGTTGCCGTGTCAACTGGGAGAAACAGGGTTTTCAAACGTCACATTATGCGCCAGAAAATGCTTAACATCATGTGAGCGCCCTAGGAAGTCGCTCGTGTTATTCGTTGTTGTCGATTCTGAGGATTCTGATTGGCTTGCATGGCTTTATCCTTCTTCCTACACTGCCGCCCATAGGTTTGGCATAGTTATGATGGCGCTCGATGGCGTACTTATGCGGGTTGATGGAAATGACAACTTTTTTGAAAACGATGTTGTGTGCACGATGTTATTATTGAAAACGGAGGGGGGGAAATATTCGTTTCTCTAAATACCCGGCTATGTGTAAATGTGGCCTCAGTGTCTGTGAAGTGGAGCAGGACAACGATCACGTCTTCATTAGTTGATATGGTTCAGCTGTGTGTCGTTAATCAGTCTCGTTAGCTCCACTTGTTTTCCATGTATAGAAGCCCTCAGTTTCTGTTCAAGCTTTAGTTAACATTATGGGTATGTGGAATGTTTCTCCTTGTTGATTCGCCTGTTTATTGTTTGGATTGTTGTATTAATTAGCAATCACCATCGAAAATACCAAATGAGTCAGGTCAAAAATCGAAGAAAAAAAACAAGGAAATTTGGTCTCATTCGGTCCGATCAATGAGACCGAAACATTGATAATACAATTTTGATACTCGTTTGCAAGTATTGATAGTGTGTGGGATTTCCTTGTTTTTTCCGATTGTTCTATTAAAAGTCTACTTAAGATATTTCTCGTGACATCTCGAGACAGTCAGAGACGACTGTGTCTTTTGCACATACAGCACATGCTCATCTCTTCCTCCTCTGTTCCAGCCCTTCGTTCCCGTTCCCACACTCCATTAATCCGGTGGCGTATCAGCAGCTGTTGTCCCAGCAGCGAAGCCTCAGTGCGTTCGGACACACTCCACCGCTCATACAGTCGTCACCCGCGTTCTCCAGCAGAATCCCACTGAGCCTCTCCACCCTGCCCACACACACCTCCAGTGACATCGACACGAAGGTAACACACCTGACCACTGACACACCAACACAACCACACTCAGTTTTACCAGTCTCCTTTTATTGCGTTTATTAGAATGCTTTTGATCAATATTAAAGTGTAAAAAGTGCTATACAAATTATTATTATTATATTATTGTATTTGTAGGGCACCATTTATATATATATTTATCTATTCAAATAATAATAATACATTAAAAACTAATATTATAATATTATTTATAGTACTATTATTACTATTAATAAAAATTATTATTATAATTGCTATTGTTATTATTAAAACTGTATAGCACCTTTCATACATAATTTATTTTTGCAATACAAATAATAATAATAATAATACGTAAAAAATATGTTATTGTAATATTATTTATAGTACTAGTGCTACTATTAATAGCAATTATCATTATTAATATTGTTATTATTTGTACAAGCACCTTTTACATGTACAAATAATTTATCTATAAATTGTGCCATACAATAATATTAATAATAATAATACATTATTTTGCAATCAATTGTTATATATTATTTATAATATTACATTTATAGAACTATTATTATTATTTATTATTATTTGTATAGCACCTTTTATATATAGAATAATGTATCAATAAATGGTTCAATAGAATTAATAATAATAATAATAATTTCACAATAAACTATGATTATATTTCATTGTAATATATTTATAATAATATTTAGTATTAGTAGTAGTTGTAGTATCTGTATAGCACATGCATAAAAAGAATATATGTATTATGGTGGTATACAAACAACAATAACATAAATAGATGCATTAATAATCACAAATATTTTTCAAGAAATGATTATATTTTATTGTAGTGTTGTTATAACCATAATAATAATAAACTATTAGTATTCTTGTAATTTGGAATTAATTCATCAATAATTATTTCATTGTACATTTTTATTTAAAAATAAATGAAAAGAGCCTGATTATCATTCTTAGAGCTACACACACATTAGCCGTCCTGTTGATCAGAAGCAGTTTCTCTGTGTCACGTTCAGGCAAGCAGAAACACACAGCGGATCCAGACCGCACAGCATTCTGGGTCGAGGAGAGCCTTACTAAACACTCCGTTCACATCACATGCACTCAGTCGCCTACTGTCTCGATGCTGACTTCTTTCCTTTCTCTCCTTCCCTCTTTCTTTAGAACACAAATGGAGACTCTGCAGTCAGCAGCACGGTAAACCCCCTAAACCACAAGAGGTCAAAGGTCAAGACCGAGTTGGACGGGCCGCGACCTGTGTCGCCGTGCTCTCCGGTAAGGGACCACAACCTAGTGAAGTCAACATCTTAAATGAAATGTAACCTCATTAGTAAGCGATCTGAAGCTCTCTACATAGGGGGAAGCTCCACACGACACACACCTCAAGTGAAGGTCCACACACTAATATTGTGGAGATTTGACACAAGAAAATAGAAAATAGATTTTATTATATTAATATATAATGTAAATATAAAAAAATATATATTTTGAATAATCACTGCAGTATTCATATAAAATAGAATTTATTATATTAGTGTGCTAATATTAATATAAATAAATAAAAATAATAAATATATTGTACTACATTCATAATTATTTTTTATGTATAAAAGCTGCTATATAAATAATGATATTATAATAATAATATTGTTATATCATTATTACATTAATGTATTAATATAAATATTATTACTATATTATCATTATATTTGTATGGCACCTTTTATACATAATTTATTTTTATGCTATAAATTTCATTTTAACATTAATATAAAATATATTTGACTGTATTATATATTACATATTTATAATATAAGTGAATATTAATATAAAATGCACGTATTATATATTAATATTACAAAATATTTTTTATATTAATATTAAAATTGATTTCATCCGATGTTTGTTTACAGTGTATTTTAGTATAAACTTGTTTTAAAAATTGTTATAAAAAATAAATATTAATGACATTTATTATAGCTAACTATTTTTGTTCTATCAATATTTTTCATTATATTGAATATATTGAAAATCAGCATCTCATGACTCCATATTAGATTTCCGTTCTAAGGCCGAAGCAATGCATTCTGGGATTGCTTTCTCTGTGAAATACACATATCTGGCTTGAGATCATCTATGATGCCGCTCACAAGGTTATGGAACAGAACGGAAAACGCAAAGAAACCACAGACGAAATGGCCCGTTCGTCCTGTTATGCTGAAAAAACTGTGGATTTTTCTCTCTGAAATGCTTTGTACTGATCAATGACAGGCCATGAGGCCCTCGGGAGCCCCGCGGTCCCCTGACCCGCTTCTTCACACGCACCGCGCGAGAAAAACTCCAGCTGATAAGAGCTTTACACGCGTTGGCTCGCTCACTCGCCGCGCCGTGTAAACTGTGCCAGAGCACTTCATTTTAATGAAATATTGGCCGGCCGTTATTGTCACCTGAGAGTTTTTTCTCTCTCTCTTTCTCCTTCGCGCTGCTCATCTTTTGACAAATCTGCGGCTGCTCCTGGCGGTGAGGCAGGTTGGCTCTTGATGCATGGGGAATAAGGCGGCTGCCGTCGTCTTGGGGCCAGCAGAATTGATGAAGATAGCTCACAGGGCAGAGATAAACATGCTGCAGTCAGCATGCTGTGTGTGTGTGTGTGTGTGTGAGAGTGTGTGTGAGCGCCTCCGCTACCCACAGCAGAGCACGGTCCGATCGCTCTTAACACCACACACGTGTCTCTACAAGCGCACAATTAATGTTTCGTCTTCATACTACCATTCTGGCCGAGTAAATAATATATCAGCGTTGAGGAGTGCTGTTATAGAGCACAATAGCATTTGTCTGTCCAATGGGCCAATGTTAAGACATTGAGGTTAGGTTTAATATAGGTGCAATGCCAATGTCAAGTTGACGTGGAATAGTGACGACAGCTGACGTTGATATTTTGTTGGGTTTAAGTCGTGGTATTAAAGGGTTAGTTCACCCTAAAATGAATGTTATTTTATTAATTACTCACCATCATTTCGTTCCAAACCCATAAGGTTTTTGTTCGTCTTCGAAAAACAAATGAAGATCTTTGTAATGAAATCTGAGAGATTTCGGTCTCTCCATTGACAGTCTACGCAACTACCACTTTAAAGCTTCGAAAAGTTCATAAAGAGATTGTAAAACTAATCCATTTGAATTGAGCGGTTTAGTCTAAATATTCTGAAGAGACTCGATCGCTTTATATGATGCACAGATTGAGTTTAGGCTTTTATTCACATTTAAACATTAATGAGTGGACATTAACAGAAGCTCAACCGAACCTGCTTGACGCACGAGAACAAACCTTTCTGAAGCTCAAACGTGATGCGTAACACAAGAATGAACCTCATTGGTTCTTGCTGAAGCTCAAACATGATGCGTAACACGAGAATGAACCTCATTGGTTCTTGCTGAAGCTCAAACATGATGCGTAACACGAGAATGAACCTCATTGGTTCTTGCTGAAGCTCAAACGTGATGCGTAACACGAGAACTAACCTCATTGGTTCTTGCAGAGGCTCAAACGTGATGCGTAACACGAGAACTAACCTCATTGGTTCTTGCAGAGGCTCAAACGTGATGCGTAACACGAGAATGAACCTCACTGGTTCTTGCAGAAGCTCAAACGTGATGCGTAACACGAGAACTAACCTCATTGGTTCTTGCAGAGGCTCAAACGTGATGCGTAACACGAGAACTAACCTCATTGGTTCTTGCTGAAGCTCAAACGTGATGCGTAACACGAGAACTAACCTCATTGGTTCTTGCAGAGGCTCAAACGTGATGCGTAACACGAGAACTAACCTCATTGGTTCTTGCAGAGGCTCAAACGTGATGCGTAACACGAGAATGAACCTCACTGGTTCTTGCTGAAGCTCAAACGTGATGCGTAACACGAGAACTAACCTCATTGGTTCTTGCAGAGGCTCAAACGTGATGCGTAACACGAGAATGAACCTCACTGGTTCTTGCAGAAGCTCAAACGTGATGCGTAACACGAGAATGAACCTCATTGGTTCTTGTTGAAGCTCAAACGTGATGCGTAACACGAGAATGAACCTCATTGGTTCTTGTTGAAGCTCAAACGTGATGCGTAACACGAGAATGAACCTCATTGGTTCTTGCAGAAGTTTAAACGTGATACGTGACACGAGAATGAACCTCATTGGTTCTTGTTGAAGCTCAAACGTGATGCGTAACACGAGAATGAACCTCATTGGTTCTTGCAGAAGCTCAAACGTGATACGTAACACGAGAATGAACCTCATTGGTTCTTGCTGAAGCTCAAACGTGATGCGTAACACGAGAACTAACCTCATTGGTTCTTGCAGAGGCTCAAACGTGATGCGTAACACGAGAATGAACCTCATTGGTTCTTGCAGAGGCTCAAACGTGATGCGTAACACCAGAACGAACCTCATTGGTTCTTGCAGAGGCTCAAACGTGATACGTGACACGAGAATGAACCTCATTGGTTCTTGCTGAAGCTCAAACGTGATACGTAACACGAGAATGAACCTCATTGGTTCTTGCTGAAGCTCAAACGTGATGCGTAACACGAGAACTAACCTCATTGGTTCTTGCAGAGGCTCAAACGTGATGCGTAACACGAGAATGAACCTCATTGGTTCTTGCAGAGGCTCAAACGTGATGCGTAACACCAGAACGAACCTCATTGGTTCTTGCAGAGGCTCAAACGTGATACGTAACACGAGAATGAACCTCATTGGTTCTTGCTGAAGCTCAAACGTGATACGTAACACGAGAATGAACCTCATTGGTTCTTGCTGAAGCTCAAACGTGATGCGTAACACGAGAACTAACCTCATTGGTTCTTGCAGAGGCTCAAACGTGATGCGTAACACGAGAATGAACCTCATTGGTTCTTGCAGAGGCTCAAACGTGATGCGTAACACCAGAATGAACCTCATTGGTTCTTGCAGAGGCTCAAACGTGATGCGTAACACGAGAATGAACCTCATTGGTTCTTGCTGAAGCTCAAACGTGATGCGTAACATGAGAATGAACCTCATTGGTTCTTGCTAAAGCTCAAACGTGATGCGTAACACGAGAATGATCCTCATTGGTTCTTGCAGAAGCTCAAACGTGCTGCGTAACACGTGAATGATCCTCATTGGTTCTTGTTGAAGCTCAAAGTGATGCGTAACACGAGAATGAACCTCATTGGTTCTTGTTGAAGCTCAAACGTGATGCGTAACACGAGAATGAACCTCATTGGTTCTTGCAGAAGCTCAAAGTGATGCGTAACACGAGAATGAACCTCATTGGTTCTTGTTGAAGCTCAAACGTGATGCGTAACACGAGAATGATCCTCATTGGTTCTTGCAGAAGCTCAAACGTGATGCGTAACACGAGAATGAACCTCATTGGTTCTTGTTGAAGCTCAAAGTGATGCGTAACACGAGAATGAACCTCATTGGTTCTTGTTGAAGCTCAAACGTGATGCGTAACACGAGAATGATCCTCATTGGTTCTTGTTGAAGCTCAAAGTGATGCGTAACACGAGAATGAACCTCATTGGTTCTTGTTGAAGCTCAAACGTGATGCGTAACACGAGAATGAACCTCATTGGTTCTTGTTGAAGCTCAAACGTGATGCGTAACACGAGAATGATCCTCATTGGTTCTTGTTGAAGCTCAAAGTGATGCGTAACACGAGAATGAACCTCATTGGTTCTTGCAGAAGCTCAAAGTGATGCGTAACACGAGAATGAACCTCATTGGTTCTTGTTGAAGCTCAAACGTGATGCGTAACACGAGAATGATCCTCATTGGTTCTTGCAGAAGCTCAAACGTGATGCGTAACACGAGAATGAACCTCATTGGTTCTTGCAGAAGCTCAAAGTGATGCGTAACACGAGAATGAACCTCATTGGTTCTTGTTGAAGCTCAAACGTGATGCGTAACACCAGAACGAACCTCATTGGTTCTTGCAGAAGCTCAAACGTGATGCGTAACACGAGAATGAACCTCATTGGTATTTGCTGAAGCTCAAACGTGATGCGTAACACAAGAATGAACCTCATTGGTTCTTGCAGAAGCTCAAACGTGATGCGTAACACGAGAATGAACCTCATTGGTTCTTGCAGAGGCTCAAACGTGATGCGTTAAACGAGAACGAACCTCATTGGTTCTTGCAGGTAAAAAAAACTATAAAACAAGCTAACTGCCCAAGTTTTGTCTGTTGATTATATACTAACTTCATATTTAGTGAACAACATCACACTCACATTCGTGCTGTTGTTGTTCTGAATAGTACAACACAAGAAAGTGTTGGAGAAGTTGATAAGCAAATGTGCAGCAGCGTGAGAGATTGCTTAAAATGTCTTACATTTTTCTCAAATGTTGCATAATTAGATAAAAAAATGTGACAGGGTCAATGACAAGGTCAAAATCATCCAAAACATGCTCTCATCTAATGTACCGTCAAACACTGGATAGTGAAATCTGCATACAAACGATTTCACGAACAAATCATGATTCATCAATCATTTTACTTCTAAAATTGATTCAAAACATGAAGTTAACACTTAAACGTGTTAAAATTAAATTTTATGTATAGATATGAATTGTTTAAAAAAGAGAGCATATGTTTTCTGAGAGTGACTAAAAGCTGTACAGGAAAGCCCTTATATGGAGATGGTGTGGGATGGATATTACTATCATCAGGCATGCGATCGCTCATTTAGAATACTCCACATTCATTAACAAGATTAAGAACAAATGAATGTGCATATGCATGTGTTGTGAAATACGAATGTTCCACACAATTACAGTTTTTTACAATCGCTATGACAGATTTTTCAATACATTTAACAAGTTTCCTAAACTCTTAACACACCAACACACCTAAAACACACAATTGGCAAAACGGTTAATTTCATGCTCAAAATCACACATTATAAACTAAACTACAAAACTAATTTTCAAAATACAATAATACACTAACACTATACACCATGTCTACCAAAACATTAACACATGTTCTCTTACACCAGGAACATTTAGTCAATCATAGCACAATGTCATAAAAATCACTAACATCAGATGGAATTACAGAAACTGCATTATTTTATATGTGTCAGGTCTGCCCTTATACAACAGACATATTATTCTATAGATATATTATACTATCTATTATATCTATAGATATTGTATTGATCATAGATTGTGTTTTGCACTGCAGTTTCTTTTGAAGTCTCTCTACATTTTTGTTTTGTTTGTAATGTAAATGCATTTTGTTGTTTTTTTTTTTGCAGCAGAAATTCAATACAACAAAATAAATGACCTTTCTTAGAGTAGCTTTATGGAATGTATGGTTTATGAAAAAAAGATGACAGAGACAGAATTACTGCAGTAACGGCTTTATTTGCAAAAGGACAGATAACAAAGATAACAAAAATATGCAATATAGCTGCCATTTACAGTATTACTGTATGTGAAAATACAAAAAATACATACAGAAAAGGCCATCTTCTAATCTGCCCGGTCTTCTGCATTTGTCCACGTTCTCATCCACATCACACCTGATATCTTCCCTGGCAAGGCATCTTGGGAAGAATCTTTTACAGTAACATGCCTTATCCACCCCTGGTAGTGTTCAGCTGTGATGTCTTGTATGCAGCATCTTTTGCATACAGGAGGGACATTTGGTCCTGTGGACTATGGTCAAAAACCTTTCATCTCCAGGCTGAGAATACTCCTCAAAGGGAAGTAAGGGGCAAGGAAAATGGACATCATCCTCTGATGGGCGTCAAACCAGGCTGTGACTAGACGGGAATGGTGGAATGCCACATTGTCCCATATTTGCATAACTTCAATCAGCTGTTTCTCACTAGCAATGGAATAATGTGAAAATACAAAATATACGAACAGAAAAAGCACCAGAAGAATAAAAATAAATAAATAAATAAAAAGATCTTCTAATTATTTGCATAATTCAATCAGCTGTTTCTCAGTAAGAATAGAATAAAATACAGGGGATATATTTGTGTTTCAGTTCACAATATAAACAGCGGTTTACCTTGACTTTAGCCTGTAAGGTTAGGTTTAGAACATGGTGTTATCTGTTCTGACATACAGTGTTAAAGCACTGGTAAATTTGGCAGTAGAAATCCATTGTTTTGGTCTTGTTTGAGCTTGTGTGTAAAAGAAGTTCAAGCATTTTAAATTTGTGTTAATTGTATGCATTTTGTGTTAAAGCAACAAGAAATGTGTTAATAGTATAGCTTACACAGGCGGATGTAGTGCTAACTGTGTTAAGAGTTTAGGAAACTTGTTAAATGTATTGAAAAAACTGTCATAGCGATTGTAAAAAACTGTAATAGTGAACGAGACCCATTTTCTCTCTCTTGTTAACAAGCCGATCCACTAAAGAGTGTTTATGCCGTAACGTTCTGTTCCTCAGGACCACCTGGGCGGCGCACTGGACCTGAAGGAAGACTTGGACGAGTGCAAGCATGAGGCTGAGCTGGTGTACGAGACCAACTGCCACTGGGAGCGCTGCAGCAAAGAGTACGACACGCAGGAACAGCTGGTGCATGTAAGTGTGTGTGTGTGTGTGTGTGTGTGTGTGTGTGTGTGTGTGTGAGTGTGTGAGAGAGTATACAGGTTTATATTACATCAAGTTGTCCCCACAAGGATAGTGAAGCCTGAGATCACCTACACTGAGGGACCAGCCAGCGGTTCCCCACGAGGGGAATGGGTTAATAAACATACTAAATTATATATTTTTGAAAATGTAAAATGCAGAAAGTTGTGTGTGATGGGTAGGTTTAGGGGTCGGGTTAGTGAGTGTGTGTGTGTGTGATGAGTTGGTTTAGGGGTAGGGTTAGTGTGTGTGTGTGTGTGTGTGTGTGTGTGTGTGTGTGTGTGTGTGTGTGTGTGTGTGTGTGTGTGTGTGTGTGATGAGTTGGTTTAGGGGTAGGGTTAGTGTGTGTGTGATGGGCAGGTTGAGGGGTAGGGTGTGTGTGTGTGTGTGTGTGTGTGTGTGTGTGTGTGTGTGTGTATGATGGGTAGGTTTATAGGTCGGGTTAGTGTGTGTGTGTGTTTGTGTTTGTGTGTATGATGGGTAGGTTTATAGGTCGGGTTAGTGTGTGTGTGTTTGTGTTTGTGTGTATGATGGGTAGGTTTAGAGGTAGGGTTAGTGTGTATGTGATGGGTAGGTTTAGGGGTAGGGTTAGTGTGTATGTGATGGGTAGGTTTAGGGGTAGGGTTAGTGTGTGTGTGTTTGTGTTTGTGTGTATGATGGGTAGGTTTAGAGGTAGGGTTAGTGTGTATGTGATGGGTAGGTTTAGGGGTAGGGTTAGTGTGTGTGTGTGTGTGTGTGTGTGTGTGAGATGGGTAGGTTTAGGGGTCGGGTTAGTGTGTATGTGATGGGTAGGTTTAGGGGTAGGGTTAGCGTGTGTGTGTGTGTGTGTGTGTGTGTGTGTGTGTGTGTGTGTGTGTGTGTGTGTGTGTGTGTGATGGGTAGGTTTAGGGGTCGGGTTAGTGTGTGTGTGTTATGGGTAGGTTTAGGGGTCGGGTTAGTGTGTGTGTGTGTGTGTGTGTTTGTGTGTGATGGGTAGGTTTAGGGGTCGGGTTAGTGTGTGTGTGTGTGTGTGTGTGTGTGTGTGTGTGTGTGATGGGTAGGTTTAGGGGTAGGGTTTGGGTTTGGGAATAGAAAATACAGTTTGTACAGTATCAAAATCTTTACGCCTATGGAGAGTCCCCACAAAGATAGCGAAACCGGGTAGTGTGTGTGTGTGTGTGTGTGTGTGTGTGCGTGCGTGGTTATGGGATAGTCTGACAGACGGCTGGGTTGGACACAGGGTTCAGAGCTGTGCTTGTTTGGAACAGGGTCAAGAAATCACTGAATACCAGCAGTGAAGGAGAGATGCAGAATCAACAGGCAGAATCACAATTCATCCACTTTTTATAAAGACAAGCATGAATTTACTGGGTTCACAACACCTCCAAACTTTCTGCACACACTTTTCTTTCCAAAACCCGCCACTTAGACCAGGAGCAGACCACCTCACCTGCATTTACAACGACTAGCCAGATTTGAGAATGCCGTTCTGAAAAAGCTCTTACGAGAGGCGTCCCATCCGAGGAGACACACTTAAATTTACTGACTCAGTTTTGGCCCGGGCAGCTGAATGGCACAAGGTATCACTGACCTCTGACCTCTTGACCTGTGACCCAGAGGGCACAGCATAAATCTGTCCCACCAGATGATCCGAATTGTTCATGTGGAACTGAGAAGGTTTAGAATACCACAGGTTAACAATATAGAGAAAATACATGAAACACAGACTTACATGAGCATATTAATCAGTCCTTTTATAATAAATTAAATCATTTAAATGATAGATATCTGCACTTTTAAAAGTTTTTGTCTGGTAGTCATATTATTAATATTATTTTATTTATTTGTATACACACATTAATGTCGTTACATTAGATCGACTGTCTATATCTGTGTGTCTCAAATATATATATATATATTATATTATATTATATACAATGTATTATATTGTATTGTATTCTATTATATATTATATACACAAACATAACTTACACACTCCTTTAGAGAGTGAAATAGGTCAAAGGAATTTGGATGGTGTGTTTTCACGACCGACTGGTTTCTTTGTGATGCTTTGATGTGCTTTCCTGAGACGGGCTGATCTATCCCAGCATGCACTCTGTCCTGTGTGGGGTGACACAACTTTCTGTGGCATTCCAGCCAAGCAGTGAAGCATAGAGAAAAGAGCCCGTCCATCACACTGAAACACACACACACACACACACACTCGCTGAGGAGAGGGACTGATTCACTCTCACTCTCCGCTCAGTCACTGAATGAGATCTTCACTGAATGACACTCCTGATTGTCTGTTTACACAAGCGATACAC
Source organism: Rutilus rutilus (assembly GCF_951802725.1). NCBI lineage: Eukaryota > Metazoa > Chordata > Actinopteri > Cypriniformes > Leuciscidae > Rutilus > Rutilus rutilus. The sequence goes on along the minus strand of NC_140227.1, from coordinate 30,864,712 downwards.
ACTCTGATAACAGCTCATTATGGGCTTAAAGAGGAACAGAGGGCGCCTGTGTGTGTGTGTGTGTGTGTGTGTTATCAGTGATCTGGAGCAGTTCAGTGTTGCCGCTGTAGGACATCACGATGGAAAGTCTACAGATGTGGCCATAATGAAGCTCATTGTGGAGGAATCATATGTGTGTGGATTGTTTCTGATTCCTGATTGATTCAGGCGGACGATAAAACCAGAACAGAAAGTTGTTTTAGTGTTAATCGACTCTGATTGAACCGATTCTATTCAGAGATTCAGATGCGCAGATTCAAGAAGCATTTGCAGACTCTATTTTGGAGTCAAACTGTTAGCAGTTAAGATGAAGTTTACTACAAAAAAAGAGTTGTAAAATGCCTTCATGCTACGTTCTTGAGTGATTCATTTAGACTGGATTCAGTGTTTTGACCAGTTGACACCGAGGCGTCAAGAATGAATATAAACGTGAGTGTTAGAGAACAGAAATGATCCTGCAAACGTTCGAGAAACACAGAAACACAGACACTCGGTCTAATGAATCACACTGAGGCGTTTTGAAGAGAACAAATCCAAGTGTACATTTCCAAGAATCCCTTAAAAGCCATTTGAGTACACAGAGAGTTTGTTGGTAATTGAAAATCTGTGGTTCACTCAGATCTGAGGGTTCTTGTCCATCACCAGAGACACTTTTAAAAACACACTCTCTCACAATCACACACCATCACATTTTCTTATTCCCGTCTGACAGACGCAGAGAACGCAGACGCTCGTGATGGATAGCTTTGCTCTTCAATTGGCGGATAGGCAAATGGGCTCCTCAGAAGCTCAAATTGCTTTATTTTCTCAAGCTCTTGATAGATGCAGCCTTGCGTCCAAATGACGCCAATTGTGCCGTGTTTTTTTTTTTTTTTTTTTTGTGCACGGAACGGCCAATTAGACCTTAAACACAACGCTGACATTACAAAGGGAGGTGAGACCCGAGATTCCTGTAGCAGAATGAAACTGAATGCTTGTGTTTGTGTGTTCGCAGCACATCAATAACGAACACATCCACGGGGAGAAGAAGGAGTTCGTGTGCCGCTGGGAGGAGTGCTCTCGCGAACAGAAGCCCTTTAAAGCGCAGTACATGCTGGTGGTTCACATGCGCAGACACACCGGGGAGAAACCGCACAAGTGCACTGTGAGTCAAACGTGATTAAACTACTGCACACACACACACACACACCTATAGACATCCATAACAGGACATAACATAGACCCTCTATTGTTTATGTAAAACTATTTATTATGAATAGTACAGATTAACCCAAGCCCTAAAAGAAAAATTTTTTATACTTTAAAAGGAACACGCAAAAACTACAGCTGAGAAAAAAATATTTAAAAATAAATAAATTTCCACATACAGATCAAAATTTAAGTGAATTTGGATTTTTATACTTAAAAAAATATTTTAAATATTTTACCAATAAAAATGTCCCCAAACTACAGATAAAAACCTAAAACATGAATTTTTGTACTTTATAAATATATTTTTTAAATAATAAAAAATAAATAAATAAAAACGTTCCCAAACTACAGCTTAGAAAACTTGCTTTTGTAGACTTAAAAAAAAAAAGTAACATGCATAAATACTGCAAATGTCCCCCAAATACAGATACTAATCTAAGAGAACTTGCATTTAAATACTTAAAAAAAAAAAAAAGCAAAAGTATATAAAATAAGCACAACTGTATGCACACATATTAGAATTATTAGAATTTATTAGGATTAACCCCTTGAGATGTATCATCTCGTTTTCGAGGGGGTCCTTACAATGAAACACAATTACAACTTAAAGAACATAACAAGATTACAATTAACAATACATCAACAAACAGGCAAAACACAAAACACCACCCAAAAAAAAAAAAAAAAAAAAAAGAGCAACAGTACACATAACAACAACGACAGTTTCAATGATAGCATGTGCAATCTACTTTAAAATAAAATAATATATGTTTAAACAACCGAAAAGAAGTAATGGATCTAATATCTACAGGCAAATTATTCCAGTCTAGTACAGCTTTAAACATAAATGCTCTCTTACCAATTGTTTTTTAACACGAGGAACGAGAAAGTAAGTCTGGACAGAATGCATAACTTGATGGTTTGAAGAAAAGAGTACAAAGTATTGTTGTAGATAACTAGGATAATCAAAGTAAATACATTTAAATATAAATTGGAGCCAGTGAGTCTGCCTTCTCACATTCAAAGATGGCCACTGAAGTGCATCATACATTGTACAGTGGTGAGTGGAAAAAGAACATCCTAAAACGAATCTGCAAATTCTATTATATGCCGAATTAAGTGAGACAAGATCAGATTTTAATGCCGTCTGATAAACCACATCACAGTAATCAAAAAACGGAAATATTAATTGAGCAACTAGTTTCTTACGAACACTATAAGAGAAGCAATTTCGAGATCGATGCAAAATACTCATTCCAACATTGACTTTTCGTAAAACATGATTAATGTGTAGTTTAAAGGAGAGTTTAGAACATATGCAAATAAACATGTTAAAGGGTTTTATTTCAAGCATAATTCCCAACAGAAGAGCATGACACTAGCAACATCAAGGTCATGGGTTACTTTCCAAGGATGTGCAGTGCATGAACTCATAAAAAATACCTTGAATGCAATGCAAGCAAAGCATCTGCCAAATGCATTCATATAAATGTGATGATTAGCATTAAATCAGTAACAGCATTTGTGCATATACGATACATGACTGATTTGATCATGTTTCTTTCTGTCAGCAAACACTGGAGATTATTTGAATTGGCACAACTCTAGTAATGTGTGTGTGTGTGTGTGTTTCAGTTCGAGGGCTGCTCTAAGGCGTACTCGCGTCTGGAAAATCTGAAAACTCACCTGCGCTCACACACCGGAGAGAAACCCTACGTGTGTGAGCATGAAGGCTGTAACAAGGCCTTCTCCAACGCCTCGGACCGAGCCAAACACCAGAACCGCACACACTCCAACGAGGTAAAGACACTCACCTTCATTCAGATACACGCTGTCATAATCATTGTCATTCAGACACGTATATGAGGGTGAATGTCATCGTATCCAGGTCACATTTCAAATCTAAATTATATATATGGTCCAATTCTCTCTATGAACTAGTTGGTTATTAGCAGGCATATTACTAGAATGTTGGCTGTTTATTACTACTCATAAAACACATATTAAAGCCTTATTCTGCATGATCATATTCTACATCCCTTAATCCTATAATACCTAAATTTAACAACTACCTTACTAACTATTAATAATCTGAAATTAGGAGTTTGAGGCAAAAGTCATAGTTAATAGTGAGAATTGGACCCTAAACTAAAGTGAGGCCATTTATATATATATATATATATATATATATATATATATAAAATTGTTAATTAAAAAATTAAACAGCAATACAACAAATGCTACCATGATGTATAAATATTAATTTAGTAAAGTAATAAATCATATAAATATAAAGATAAAATTTTAATATTTTTGCACTGATATTTTCTTGCATTGAGTGCATTGCTGTTTTCATCACTGCATCACAGCCAATCAAAATACTGTAATATTTTTTTATGTAATTAACCATAAATTGATAATTGAAAATAAATAAAAAAATATGTAAAATAATATTTTAATATTTTTGCACTGATATTTTCTTGCATTAAGTGCATTGAGGTTTTCATAATTTACTGCATTACAGCCAATCAAAATACTGTAATATTATTTTATTTTATTTAATTAACCATAAATCAAACTATAAAATAATATTTTAATATTTTTGTATTACATTAATGAAAATGTGATTTTTTTTTTCTTCTTTTCATTATGGTAATTACACTTGGGTAATTTATTTTAAAAAAATAAGAGTGACCCAGACTTCATCTTGACAAATTATGTGACATTCAAGCTGCTCATTTACATACAATGAAAGTGAATGGTGACCACAAGATTAACCTAAAAATTTAACTTAAATTTCAGTTTGTTCCTCACACAGAGCTATTAAAAAGCTACCAAAGTGAGGGTGAGCATCTTATAACCATATTTAAATTTCTGGGTGAACTCTTCCTATGTGAGTGGGCGGACTGCATTAGATCAGTTAGCGTCACCCGCGCGCGAGTTTCAGACGTGTGCCGCCCCAGTAGTTGTTCTTCAGAGAGAGCGTCAGATAATCTACTTCACTGTGGCATTAAGGATCAGCTAACCGCCTAATGCTATGTAAATGTGCCATTTTCAGCATACACTAACAAATTTAGGCCAAAATTAGATTTGTTCACGCATTCCCTCATCATGTGTAGTGATTGCTCCTGGACGCCCAACGTTGTCCCATTAACCATGCAAGTGTGCACAATGTGTGTGTGTGAATAATGAGCTGTGAAGCTAATGAGTACGGCAACCCACGATACATTAGTGAGAATCAAGCACGTCCCCAACGGAGAAACAGACCACCTGCAGACCGCGCGTAGAAAATGAAACCTGGCGCCATTTCCATTCTCGGCTGATCCATCACGAGCTAAAGGAGGGAGAAGGATCATTTCATCTCAACTTTATTAGTAAACAGCCATGCATCACGAACGCTTAGCATTCGCACAATCAGTATGTCAAGCACACGCTCCGTAATTTATTCCTCTAATTGTGTATTCATCCACTGCTCCATTTGAAGATAATCTGACTTAACAGGAAGAGATAAAACTCTAATTCAAAGTCGTACATTTGACTGTTAGAGGGTCGTGTGAAACTGAGAGATATTTATCTCCGCAGAAACCCTACGTGTGTAAGATCCCGGGCTGCACCAAGCGCTACACCGATCCCAGCTCGCTTCGGAAACACGTCAAAACCGTCCACGGGCCCGAAGCTCACGTCACCAAGAAACAACGCGGTGACCTTCCGTCGCGACCCCATCCGCCTAAGGAAAACGGAGAGAACGAGGCGGGAACCAAGCTGTCGGGGCGGACGGTCGAAGAGAAACTCGAAGCCAACAGCACGACTAGAGGCGTCGAGGACTATCTGCAGGTCAAGTCTATCAAGACAGAGAACTCTATGGTAAGATCTAGTGTGAATGAAGCTTGATTGCATACGTGCATAAAGTATGTTTCTGGCCTGATTGAATGCACAACAAAATTTATGTCATTTGAATAACAAGAGTGGTGGCATGGCTATAATCTGTACTCTCAAATATATTATTCATTGCTGATTAAATATACATTAAAATGTCCATCAGAGGTTATGCTAATCCAAACACACTAACAAAGCACGCTGCTGTATCTGTCCATCTTTAACCGCTCTCTCTACATGTGCTTCCTGCTCTCTCTTTCCTGTTTCTCTCCCATACACTTTCCGTAAGGACAGACGTTACTGAGGTGAGCGTGGATCCTGTCTTAATATCAGTCGCTTTCTACTGTCGTTTTCATCGGGCAGTTGACAAGTGACACGGATTTTGACCTTTTTTGCCAAACATCAATATATTTTTGTATGAAGGAAATGAATATGGACGTAGTTGCACATAAACATGACAAATTTATCCTTACAAGTTTGAAAATGATTTTCTTCCGGTTAGTGTCCTAACACACACACACATTATTTAAACTAACTTTTATGTTAGATGTGATTCATCGATTTGACGGCACCTATACAATATACGGGTCATTGACGAATAAGGTTTTTAAAAGTGTAAAAAAATACACATTTTTTAGTGTACCTAGGTGTTAACAATAAGATTTTGTGGTTTGTACAAGCAATTAACACTGTTTTTTGACACCAAAAAAGTCATTCGGTTTAACCACTGATTTGAAAGTTAAAAACTGATTTGATACGATATAGTGTGTACCACAGAAGAAATATTAAATACAATTATCACTGATCTCATAAATGTAATCATTTATTGGACTACTCTAAACACTGCACAGGGAAAGGAGAAAAGGGGAAATGTAAAAAAAAGAGCCTTACCTGCTTTATATTTGTATTATTGTAGTTCCTTTAGTTATTAAAAACAATATTATTCCATTTAAATATTTACTATATCGGTTTTACCGAATGACCTTTTGACACTTCAAAATCTTTAAAATACCTTTATATGTAGTAAAATATAATTAAAACCTTTTGGATTCAGTAAAAGAGATCAAGTTGTACTACCTTACATACTTTGGATGTTATATATTTGTTTTTTTATTATTATTAAGGCCTTTGGACAAAAAAAATGACCCGTCACGTCATTGACCCATATATAAAACTGTAATATGTAAATGCATGACCAGTTTATTTTAATTTTAATAGACCTCAATTTGAAAATTGGCAGCATTTTATAATCAAATTTTTTTTATTTTGATGTTTCACAGCTTATGAAGAGGACAGGTCAACCCACAGATGTAATTATAATAATTTCATGGACAAAATCTAGCCAGCAAAATGATGAAAATATAAAGTAAAACAATGGATTTTGTTTAAGCACAGTCGAATCCCATGTCATGTCAACTGCCCTTTTACAGAATGCATGGTAAATGTCTCATACATGATTCTCTCCTTATTTTCTTTTTTTTTCTGAGGTTATTCCATGAAAAGCTCACACACAGAGCTATAAGATCAAATTCAGGATACAGTATGATAGTACACACATTTGGGTGTTGAATTCATCACTGCGTCAAAAAATGTGGACCCCTACATTATGAGATCTGTTGACACACAGAGGGCCTCTAATTTCCCATGGGCTTTCACCCTACATATCCAGCCCAATCCCCCCACAATCCCGAGATCTAACGCTCCCGCCTGCCACTCAAGGATAAAAGCCATTAGTGGATTAATATTATATCAGTGGGACTGTTTTTGTGTCCTGAACAAATAGTGCCAGTGATCAAGCTGTGATCAAGCACGCTTCACGTGGGGACAGAATACATTTGCTTCATTCAAGGGATGTGCAGTCATATGACGTGAACACAAAGACATAGCTTACCTTATTTATGTTGAGAGCTTCCCCCTTTGTGTATTCATGCCAGGCCACATGCATAATGCACAAAGAGGTTGCCATAGGAAATAACGATTTGTCAGGCACTTAATGTAGCTTCCTGAGAAGATCACGAGGGGGAGGAAAAAGAAGTGGGATGTCTTGAGGAAGGGTGTTTTCCCAAACCTCGAATCAGTATGCTCATTATTTGCAATTTACACTCGGGAAAGTGATTGTAAGGGTCGTGTGTTTTGCATGTTGCTGTGTCTGCATTCGGGGTCATTCTCTTCGTTTAGCTTCTTGGGTAATCAAACTCAAACTTCCCATCTGTCTCTCTCAGATGTATCAGTCCAGCCCTGGTGGTCAGTCATCATGTAGCAGCGAGCCGTCACCACTTGGCAGTGCCGCCCACCATGACGGTGGAGTAGAGCCGACGGGACTCAGCGGGGGCAGCATGGGAGATCTGAGCGCCCTGGATGACGCGCCCCTTGTGGATTCAACCGTCTCCACAGGAATGTTGGGCCTCCATCTTCGCAAAAACACCAGCCCTGCCCACAGACTCACGTATCTGAAGCAAGAAAAGCTGAAGTCGGTGAGGGACTCGTGCTCCTGGGCAAACCCAACTCCTCCTGCCCCCAGCACCAAGCTTCCACCCATCAATACCAGTGAGTAAACAAACCACTGATGCACTCCCAAAATCCACTTTTTCTTCCTCTAAACAGGGTTCGTACAGGGTGCTTGAAGTGATTGAAGTACTTGAATTTGACTTTGTAAAATTTAAGTCCTGGAAAACAGTTGAAAACTTTTTATGAAAAGGTACTTGAAAAGAGCTTGAATTATTGAAAGACAATATATGTGAAAGTAGTGTTTAATTTTATCGATAAAAAATCTTTTCATGCAAAATTAACGCTGCAGCCCGTCTGATATAGATAAAGAGCAATTTCACATGGCTATGAGCATGATATTCATCGTATAAATATCCAAGTATACGATGCAGCTTTTAATTCTTCAGGTCAATCATATATTAATGAGGGAAAATCAGTTTGAAAGAGAAAAGCGATATCTTTGTCATAGTCTCCTTTCAAACGTTAAAGTTACCGCAGTCATTGCATCTGCTGCACTTTATTTGTACCATTTTGTTTTATTGGTTTATTTTTATTAATCCTTTTTTAGAATTTGAAAGATGATAAAGATATTGTTTGATAAGCGAGATCTCTCATTGTAGTCCTTGAAAGCCAAAAACGTAGTGCTTGAAAAGTCCTTGAATTTAATTTTACAGTATCTGCACGAACCCTGTCTAAATTCAGCTCTTTTCTATTGCAGGTTCTTTATTGGAAAGTTCTGGCAGTCTGTGTGATCCAGGGCTTTCCATCTCCAGTCCGCGCCTGGGCGATCTTTGTCCTGGTGAGACTACGGTTTTAAGTCAACTGGTGGAGCGTCGGGACAGTCTGGCCAGCAACGTGAGCTCGGCTTACAACCTTAGCCGTCGTTCTTCCGGGATCTCGCCCTGCTATTCAAGCCGTCGGTCCAGCCAAACCTCACAAACTGGTGGGCGCCTTAACATCAGCTCTACCGGCTCCTATGACCCCATTTCCACCGATTTGTCTAGAAGGTCCAGTGAGGCCAGCCATTGTGGAGGAATCCCCAGTCTACTCAGTCTGACTCCTGCCCAACACTACAGACTCAAAGCCAAATATGCTGCTGCCACAGGCGGCGCGCCACCAACCCCTCTACCTAATATGGACTTTATGAGCCTGAAGACTCGGATGGCCCTGTTTGGGGATTCCCATGAAAATTCCACACTCCCCATCAATCCCCCTTCAGTTCCCAGAAGGTGTAGTGATACCAGCTACGCCAACCGTAGCGTCTTGCCCCATGAGGTGACGGGAAACATCACTCGAAGAGCAAGCGACCCGGTTAGAAGAGTAGGTCCAGAGCAGTATTCCCTCCAGCAACGTTACAATAGCATGAACAATGTGAACCAACATCCGTCGTTGCACCATCCTGCATCCGGCCGACACTTTTCACAGATCAACAGCCTGTCTGAGAGTAACGTAAACCGCCACCAATATCCACCCCGACCTCCTAGCATTTCTGAGAACGTGGCGATGGAAACCATGGCGAGTGACATGGACAACCAGAACAATGATGCAATGATGTTACACGATGACATTGTTCAGTACCTTACATCTCAGAATGGAGATTCCAGCCAACATCCAGGGATAACGTACCGCCACTATCCTGGACAAGGCCTCCACGGCTTTGGGTCCCTGCAACAGTGTCATTACCAGAGACGCCTGGCCTTGGTGGAAGGCAACACGGACGCCGTAACACAACAAACGGCAGCTCCAAGCTCTCAGCAGACATTCCCAGGTTCACCCAATGCCACTAAGAGCCAGATGCCGGTGCAGTGGAACGAGGTCAGTTCAGGGACAGTGGATTCATCTCACAGCCAAACCAAGCAGGGATCAGGGCGGGGAAACCTCACCGCACTCCAACAAAAACAAAACCTCAGCTCCTTTCAGAACGTCAACTCCAACCAACAAGTTGGGCTAATGAGTCACAACCTCGCTCACGCTGCCCACGTGCAACGCAATAACGAGTTTAATTCACAGCGGGTCAACCAAAGGCAACCACTACGACAGGCTAGCACAGAGCAGGCTATCTTTCTGCATGGTTACCATGAGGGTTCTGCTTCAAATGATATCAGTGTAGGTTTGCCGAGCCCGTCTGGTAAAGCGCTGACGGCACAGTCTGGCAGCGTCCAGAATAACAGGGTGCGAGCTCAGCCGGTGGCTAGTCAAAGCCATGCCACTTTTAATGGAAATAATCATGGAAATTATTCCCAGATGAACATCAACCAGCAAGGCTATGTCATTCCAGCCCAGAATCCCACGCTGAACGGAAACCATGGGCTGCTACAGCCAAGGCCGCCCACAGAACCCAAACCCTACAGCCGGCAGCTCTCAGTGCCAACGACAACTGCAGCGCAGCAACTTGGTTACCCACAATCCAACTTTAGCCCTGCATATGACACCTCTGAGGCCAGTCCTAAAAAATCGGCTGACGGCACAGATACCAATGGTATTTTCTACACTGGACAGGTTCACATGTTCGAGTCCAGCAGTCTCGGGATGACAGATGCAGAGCAAATCGGGACAGAAAGCACAGTCGTGGGCTCCCCAGAAACAAATCAGGTCTCGAGCACGGTGGATTCAAGCGGAGCAGAGCACCCGCAGATCGACTTCGACGCCATGCTGGATGACGGCGATCACTCCAGCCTCATATCAGGAACTTTAAGCCCCACCCTCCTCCGCAGCCTATCCCAGAATTCCTCCCGTCTCACCACGCCCAGAAACTCAGTGACGTTGCCCCCGGTGCCTGCGGGAATCGCCAACATGGCCATCGGAGACATGAGCTCCATGCTGACTGCGCTCGCAGAGGAAAGCAAGTTCCTCGATATGATGTCATAGGAAAAGCAGGAAACACGAGATTAAAAGAGACAGTGTGACCTGTGTGACATAATATTGCATTGACATTTTTTTCAAATCCTTTTTAAAAAGCGTATTATTCTGTATAGTATTAGTTTGGTGACATCTTTTTTGTTTCGCTCAAGAAGCCATACTTTGCCTTAGACCAGTGTATGTACAGCACATACAGTACATGAACAGACAGAGAATTTGATATGCGACAGTCCTGTATTTTTTTATACGACCTCTGAACTGACGACGACATGAACGCAAAGAAACAAGTGCCTCGCTGTGCACAAGCATATGCAGGAATCACATTACTCGAGCAGAACGGGACTGTATCTTTCTCTGGCCTCTTCGATGGAGACGGTTTTGTATATTCTGTAAATTAAATGTAATATTATGCTTCCTATCCTTGTTTGTACTAGACAGAAGAAAGGATCCGAATGAATATGCAGATAAGATATTATGAAATGTAAAGCTGGACAGTTGAAAGTGTGGTTCAGAATCAGAAATACCTCTTGCTTTGTTTTGAATTATTGAAGACCGGAGTGGAATCACAGGAACGTAACAGCGCTTTAAAGAAACTGAACTAAAGTCTCTCGGAGAGAACCGCACAACTGATTATCTTGGACATTTGAACTCAATAAACTGTCCTGTTGTGCACAGATTCCTTTTACAGGGCTGGATCATGTAGATAACTTTTGTACATTTTTAATGAAATACAATATTGTTGTTTTTCTACTACAGTGTTGTTTGGTTCTTCATTCTACACGCAGGACATTGGCGAAGAACTCTCTACTAATAGTTGAATGCTTTTAACTCTTTCCCTGCCAGTGGTTTTTAAGTTTCCAACCAGCGCCAGCATTTTTGATCATTTTCCCAAAAATGTCATGGCCCCCAGAACGGTTTCTTGTAGGAATATCAGAGGAGATATGAAGACTTCAGATGCAAAAGCCTCTAAGTGTCATCTGAAATTTTCTTCTAGAATGATCAGTTTTATCAAGCTCGTATGTTTAAGTTCAGTCATTTCACCTTAATGACAATTAATAGGTAATTTTCATTGCCATTAAAGTGAAATAACTGAACTTAAACATGCAAGCTTGATAAAAATGATCATTCTAGAAGGAAATTTCAGATGGCACTTAGAGGCTTTTGCCTCTTTTTGCATCTGAAGTCTTCATATATAAAGGAAGAACAGACCCCCCCCCTCCTCCCCCTCCCCTTCCCCTTTTAGCTTTAGCCTTCAAGATTTTAATCAACACTTGAATGCGGGTAAGTTTCATAAAAAAGCAACATTTTGAACAAAAAGCTTTTGTTTTTGTCAAAGACTATGTCTGGATCAGATTCAGAACAATGATCAAAACACAGATGGAGTAGATCGAGTCCATTAACACCCAAGCTTGCTCAGTCCTGGGTCGACATTTCATTCGCTATCATTAGGCAGTTTTGATTTATATGCTGTTAAATGTTTATAATCATGTTATTTTACATATGCAATAGCTTGTTTCTGTTTCTTTTTCGCCTTTGTTTTGATCCGTAGATTCAGTACTCTGTCAGAAGATGCGACACAGCGCCCCCTACCGTATAACAGTTAAAACACGGAAAGCCGTAAAATTCCGTCAATGGCAAGAAAAGAGTTAATAAATAAATTTCGAATAGATTTATAAGATTTTCGGAAGGTAATGTTGAAATGGGGCAGATTTTGAAATGCAACAAGCCATGTTGTTAGACGACTATTTGGACCTTCCTAGTTTTTGTGATGGAAGTAGGCGCGTTTCCATTACAGATTTGCACAAAACTCTTCAGATTTTTTTTTCTAAATGTCGACAAAAAACGATTGCGAAATGACGGTGTTTCCATTAACCAATGTTATGCGACTAAAACTTAATTTTTTCCTCTCGCAATAAGTCATTCCAAAAATCAAAGCAACGGACGTTGGGAGGTTTATGTATCTCAGCCACCGCAATGGCCATTATTATTAATTGAATGAGATTAATATTTATTATTATTTGTATTTATTCTTTTCATTTTTTTAAAATTAATAATCTATTGGTATTGACCAGAATTCAATGTCATTGCATCCTTTATTACATCCTAACAAGATCTTAAATCGATTGTGTTATCCAATCATTAATGGCAAGGAAAGCCCCTTATTATACTTGTGAGCGGCCCATATGAGGTGTTTCTGGGTGTTTCTCCCTCATTTCTGCTTCGAGGTCTTGATTGTGGCATTTCTTTGAGGTTTATAATCCAGTATTCCTGTCATTCTTCTGTCTTTTATGAATTTAATAAAGAACTCTGTCTCGTATTCTGTCCAAACACACCGCGTCATCTACGTCAGGTGACCTGTAAATGCGCAAAAACTGTTTCCAGTGCAGTTTTGCGAAATCTTTCTTTTTCGAATTGCCTGAAAAATGAGAGCGTAAAAAATTTTTGCGATAAATGGAAGTTTTCGCGAAATTGACGTGTTTCCATTGGGCGTATTTTCAATTCGCAATTTGAAGGGTAATGGAAACGCGGCTACTGTTTAGCATTTCTCTCTCTTGTACGCCACATGTCAGGCAACAGTCCACAGCAGTCACATAAGTTCAGAAATAGTTTTCCTTTTCATTTCATTTGAGAGTGGGCTCCTTTAAGAGAACTGAAGGCACGTATTGTGCATACTGAGCAGGTTCTGGAGTAAACCGCCATGTTTTCTCAAATGAACAGTGGCAGACCGACCCAGAGGAACGACTGCCTAAACCACATAAAACACACACATGAAGACGGAAACGGTCCAGGGACGAGGTCTTCGGAGTAAAAGCCTCAGGAACAAATGGTTTTATTCTGACAGTGAATTCAGCCGAGGCCTTGTTTGATCTCCGGTTTCTGATAGCTGGAATTTGGTATTCTCTCTGAGAAATAAAAGAGAAGGGAAAATAGCCTTAGGAGGAATAGCCTGAGGATGAAAAAGAAAACGTCGGGGAAAAAGGCGTTGAAGTCTGAGCGCGCACAAAAGAGAAATTGCCAGAGGTTTGATTTGAAAGGCATTGTAAAGGCACGACCCCAGTGACCTTCTGAGAGAACTGCATGTGCCTTAAATTATATAAGACGATTAAAATGTGCGTGCATTCTGGAGCGGTATGTGTAAAAAAGATGAGACTAATTTCACATGCAATGTTTTCAATCATATATTTGCATGGTTTGTTTACCGCAGACATTTATTGATAAGCTGTTGATTCACAGGCACCAAATCATTTTGACTCGTCCCTCAGTTGGTAAAACCTTTACTAAATTTGCTGCTTTTTGTTATTTGTAGTGAAACTTTTGGTTATGTGTTTCTGAGATAAATCCTGTGTATATATGGATTTTTGTCTCAGTGTTTATTGGTTTTATACTTGTTGAGTTGATATCCAGATGATATCCTCTCATCTACGTCTGTAGTAGCTTCGTACTTTTCTGAGAACTTTGTGGCACTTCTCATGTTATTAAACTCCCAGGAAGAATTGCGTCTCGATTTGGATAAAAGTTCAACATTATGAGGCATCGAAATACAAAATTCTAAAGAATGCTACAGAACATTTTGGGAATTTTTTTCAGTATAGTTTAAATTCTCTGGTAAGCAGGTATTAAATTTATACAAAGTATAAAATATAAAGAAAATATTTATTTAATTTATTGGTACCAGACAGTCAATATTGGATATTTTAAGATTTTTTTCTATGTTTTAGGTTTGTATGTTTGCTCTTAAATGTAAATGCATTGAAATATCTGATATAACATTGCACGCAAAGAAAGTGATTTTAGTCTCTTATGAACATGAATATTTTTGTGGTGATACTTGTGTTTATTTTTAATCTCAATCCAGATGCAATGTCTTGCCCTATAGACTTCAATTGTAAGTGCAATATGCATTAGCATAAACACTTTTTAATAAAAAAAAAAAAGCATTAAGCCACAAATAGATCTTAAACTGCATGGGTTATTCCTCGAACAAAGTGACGTGAACGCAAATATTGACGTCTCTCTTGAAAGTATCCCAAACACTGTCGCCTGAAACTTTATATGGGACAGAAAAAGAGCATCCATTAACTTCCCCTCGGAGTCCAACGAGGGACGCGGAGAAAGACAGACAGATATAATAGGAGAAAGAGCGACTCTTGTGGGATTTGGTAATGGTGTGTGTTGAGAGCGGGGCTCAGGAGATCTCTGAGCTAACGATGCTGTAATGTAGTGCTGCTGTCCGCATGAGCAGTGGTGTGACGGATTGGGTGAGCAGAGAGAGCAGACCGGAGAACTACACACACACACACACCGATCAATCAATTAAAGACGCGGGCAGGAAGGCGGGAAGAGACGCTAATTAACACACACACACTGCAGGGCGAGGCTGTCGTCAGTGAACTGGCCCTGTGTATGCGGGCACGGCTCCATCTCGTGACCCCCGGGTCACACTCGCATACAAACACTGACTGACCGGAGGAATCGGACGAGATGACGAGAGACTTCAGGCTTCTGTCAGAGTCCGGAAACTCAGAGCACATCAAAGACGGGTCAGACTCGCCTTTCATCTGACGACATATCCAGGTTACTGCTGATGTCGTGATGAGGCTACCAAACTCTAGACATTCATGTTAGAAATTTCGGTCACTTTATTTTAGTGTCCTTGTTACACGTTACATGTAGTTTCTATAAATGATGCGTAAATACATGCAACTAACCCTAAAACAAACCTAATCCTTCCTAACCATATACCCTGTAGTATGAAGTCAATTAATATTACTTAACAGTACTAAAAAAAAAAAAAAAAAAAAGATCACAATGTTCAAAGATAGAATGCATAATCAACCATTTATGGGTTATTGGCCATTACATGATTTTTTTTTTTTTTTTTTTATGTAGTTACTTTATTATTATTTGTATTTATTCTTTAATTTTTTTGAAAATGAATCTATTGGTATTGACCAGAATTCAATGTCATTGCATCCTTAATTACATCCTAACAAGATCTTAAAGTTTCTGTTAATGTTGGTTCACAACAAACACCAACAGGATTGAACAAACTGGTTGGTGTTTGTTGGATCAATGGGAACTTATTTGCCTTTCAGAGCCTTTTTTTGCAATTCGGATCATTTCAGTTCTGTTGACAAAACGTGTTTAAATCAATTAAATGAAATATTGTCTGTTTATGCTGCAAAGCATGATGGGATTGTGTCATTTTGATCTCACCCTCTTGTAGAGGTGTAACACATTTAATGCATTCTCATTTACTGCGGTTGGTCATCATCAAGTAAATCAGGATAATCTGTGTGCAAATATGACAGAAACGACACTACAATGCGAGTTAAAATGTCAGAACACTAATTACTCAGAGGTTAAGTTTCATTCAGAGTTTCTGGATCTTCTGTTCCACTTCTGAACCTCTTCGTCATTATTATTATTATAACATGACATTCCCACAGCCAGTTTTATTCTCCCACAAGCGCACATCTTCTTTGATGGAGCATGTGCTGGAATCTTTGATAGGTCATTTATTTTACTACAATAATAACATGTAAATTTCTCCTCCAGACTCTCGTTTGGGTTTGAGGAAAATTCAGTCATTATAAGTCCGGAAACGGACTATACGCCAGTATGCAAATGCTTAATGCACTGCATACTTGTGTTATGAATTGCGGTCTGACATATTTTAGAATACAAATATGAGCTTGGGTTGAATCTCACAAAAACCTATAAATATATATATACACTGTAAAAACAAAGTTGCTGCCTGAAATTTTGAAATACAATCAACTTGGATGTTTAAGTCATTTCAACTTACATTATATTAAAATGACTTAAGTTTGAGTTGAAAATTGCTTAACTTATTTTGATGAGTTAAAGCAATGTAAAAACATAAGTTGTCATAACTTATTGATCAATAATTTTTTACATTACAGTTACAGTTTTTACAGTGTATATACCACCTGGAAAACATCTAAAAACTTTTGTGCCCCCTTAAAAAGCACTTATTGACTGTTTTCAATATTGCTTATTATATATTTCTTATCAATATTTCCTGCATTATCGTGCCTGTACTCTATATAAAGTTTGAAACGTTTTAATTGTATTGCCTCCGCAGGATGAATTGCTTTGGTGTAAATCTGCTAGATTAATACAGGTAAATTATTTAATGTAATTATAATTACTATTATTAATATTAGCCCATATGTATTTTTGCATTACAGTTAATAGACTTAAGAAGGGATGTGCTTTTTTGGGATAAATCACAATGCAAAAATTGTAATCGTAAAAGGCTCTTTTTTTATCTTTTGATTTTGGGGTGGATGAGCTGCATGTGTTCTTCACTGTAAACCCTCAAAAATAATTAATTGGTTTGAGTTAGGACAAACAAATTAAACTAATTAGTTCAGTCAAATTAACTTTTATGTGTATTTAGCACTTTCTTTTTCTTTCAAGTTCACACAACTGATATATTTTAGGTAAACTGAACTGTTTCATTGTTTTGAGTTTTAGGAAATTATTTCTTTTAATTTAGACGAACTTTAGTTTAACTGAAATGGCTGGGATGTCTATTTCCCAGCATGCTTTGCCGATGGCACTCAAAAGGGAGAGTAAATGCAAAAATTAAGTGTAATATAAAATGTTTTTTGTTTTTTTTTGTATAAGATGTTAAGTGGGAGATTTAGTAGTGATTAATGTTTTGTTAAGCTAATTTAGAAGAATTAATGTTAATGTTGGTTTTAGGATAGTTACCATCATGATGACGAGTGCTGCATGAGCTTTATTTGAGAGCAAATAACACCTTTATATTACTGCACACATACAGCAAGAGCTACTGTATAACATACTATTGTTAACGTGTTAACAAATACGTATGTTAGCAAACTAGCTTGTTAAAGCTAGCTAAATTTATACTAATAAAAATGTTCACATTGAGATTACAAGGAAGTACTCAAACATTTCAAGTTAAGAACAATTAAAATGTATAAGTACAAAATAAAAAGCCAGTTCTGCTAACTTAAACTTTGAATTTCTTAACTTAAAAAATTTGAGGCACCTGATTGCCTTACATTTTTTGAGCTTTGCCAACTTATTCGGGTTTACAGTGTTGTTTTGTGAGATTCACCCAGTACAGCCGATTAATGTTTCCTTATAATCCACATAGAAATGCGTTTAAATGCCCCGTTTGCCAGTGCAGATCTCTGCCAGCATCAACAGGGTTTGGAAAAGCTCTCGCACAGCTCTCTCACGAGAGACAGGCAGCTCTAATCACGAGTGTTTCTCTGACAGCACGAGAGCCACTGTTGTGGGAGATAATTAATAAAGCGAGAAGGAGAATCAGCCTCCTCAAGCACTCTCCAGCTTTTAACACTGAAAATGAGTTGGTGGCCTGCCGGAGAGAGGAATCTCTCAGATCTCTCTCGCCGGTCTCAGAGAGCAAACCCCGGGAGACCCTCCACTACTGATCTGTATCAACCGTGACGTGTTGACTGAAAGACTATTGATGAAAGGGAAAGACGCCTTTAAAGCAGCCGAGAGCCTCAGAGGTTCCTCATCAAACTCAGGTTGATCATTCGCCGTGAGCTCAGAATCGAGACCATGAGCCTCGTGTTTTATTAGCGCTGAGCCTTTAATCTAAGGAAGACCTGCATGACGAGACATTCTGGGTGTTCAGGGGACCGTTGATGTCTCTCACCTAAAGAACATATCTTCTGTATGTGGAGCTTTAAACAGACCAAAAATATGTTTATTAGTTTGTAAAAATGGGCTGACGCAACAATTCTTGAACGTTTTGTCACAAGTAGGGCTGTGAAACAATTAATCACATCCAAAATAAAAGTTTAATATCCATTTATATTTTTAAGAAATATTTGCATGTATATACTGTATTAAATATATACATGCATGTGTGTGTATTTATATATACAAAATAATTATACACAGTACACACACATATATTATGTAAACACAAACTTTTATTTTGGATGCGATTAATCATGATTAATCGTTTCACAGTCCTAGTCACAAGTTAATTTCGTTATGTTCAATCCACTTACATTTGTAAAATGAAAGTTAACATAATCCTTTTATTTTGGGACTACATTAATAATTTTTGTTGACATAACTAACTGGGATCTGTAGTTCCCAGCATGCTTTGCACGGAACTGCATTAGAAGAGTAAATGTAGAAAGCGTTATTTTACGTGTTGTTCAGTAAAAGGAAAGACACACTTATAGACCGTTTGCTGATCGTCTGATGCATAATGCACACAAAATGGGAAACACTTTAGGAGTTTCAAAGTCAATATCTGATTGGTTGAATTCTACAGGTTTCCGTGAGAAGTGTTTGTCATGTTCGCTTAGAAACAAAGCTGTGGTGATGCCAAACCCCCTTATGGAAAAAGAAAGCCGTCACGTTTACACGGTGTTCTTGAATGAATCATTTATTAGATGGACGCCGGTCTGGACTTTACATTTTCACGCCCTTAAACAAAACAAACTCTGATTGGTTGAATTCTCCAGGATTTCCGGGAGACGTGTGTCGCTTTAACCTTTTGAAAATCAGTCCAATCATACTGCTTTTTATTTTATTGTTTATAACACCATTAGACTTGTAAAAAAAAAGGAGTAGATGTCCAACCGAAAATAACACTGATCATCATAATGGTGATTTTAAACAAACATTTTTTTCAGTTTATGGAGTCAACTTTGCTTGTGTTTACTGGTCAATTTTGAGATTTTTGGATATTTGTCTTCAATAACATGTCTTCTTTCAGACTTGTGGTGAAAAAAAGTCCGAAATCCACATTTAGGTCTTTATTTTACTGCACTTTGTCTGTTTGCGTCTGTAGATTTCTCATAAATTCAACAAAAGTTGGCGTTCTTAATCAACATGCTGCTCCGCGATCGCTGCCGGCAGCCTGTCATCAGAAGCACCGTTAGGAAGCTCTCTCTCTCCTGTACAATCTTGTCGGATCCAAATATGGTCATTTCCTTTTTATCAGCAACCAATCGTGAAAGTAAAAGGGCTGAATGCGCAATCTCATTGGCTGATGATAAATCTTTAAAGCCCGATTCTCAAAATGACTTTTCTCTCATACTCTAAGTCTGAAATCTCCACTTCAGCAGCACCTATATACACCAAACTTTCCAGTCTTGTACCTAGTTATATTATGAAGACATTTCCAGAGGGATTCGTAAATATATTATTCCTAGCCTGATTTATATAACATTTTATTCCCAAAAACATGGCGAAAAATTTTTTTTTAAGGCTATTGACAGTATTTTCTGATTTACAGGATAACAAAAGTAGATATCCATAAATCCCTCTGTAATTTTTTTCCCATCAAAAATAATTTTGAACCTGGCTTTATCCAATACTCAGATTTCGTTTTTTAAAATATATGCAAAATGGCGCATATTTCATTAGATATTGCCTAATTTGCATATTTAAACATTAAATTACAGAAAACTTGTAATACATTTTTTTCTCATCTTAATGTAGGTAATCAGCTGGGAAAGTTTCATGGTGATATCTGCTAGTTCAATTTTTTACCCTATTCACCTGTAGTGTCTCGCCTTAACATTGGTTCTCATACAAATCAGTTCAAAAGTTGTTTTATCTGTTTTATTTGAACTGTTTTCAACATTGATAATAATCAGAACTGTTACTTGAGCAGCAAATCAGGATATTAGAATAATTTCCGAAGGATCATGTGACACTGAAGACTGGAGTAATGATGCTGGAAATTCAGCTTTGATCACAGGTTGTTGATTCTGTCTTCAGATGTCTTTTGAAACTCAAACCCTGACAAGGCCAGTAAAGACACGTCAAACACCAGACACCAAAAACACAAGGATAGACGGGCGGACATAACAAGACGTCTCCGAGAATCATGTCTAACCTTGTCCTGAAACTTTGATGAGATACTTTGTTTTCCACAGACTGAGTTTCTCTTTTATACCTCAGGATTTCTTATTGTCTAAGATAATTTTGCTAATGAGTCAATAGTTGTCATCCAGTATTTGTACAAAGCTATAAAATGTGAATAGCAGGATTATTTGAGTTCATATTTGATTGCAGATTAACTTTTGATTGCAGATTTATGTATGAACACTTGTTTTGGCCACAGAATAAAAAAAAAAAAAAAGCAATTACTATATCTCACAATTTTGACTTCCCCCCCCAACAATTCCACGTTCATGACTCACATTTCCGACTTTAGTTTTGAGATATAAACAGTAAAACATTTTCACCTGATTCATCTTAAAAACTTAAGTTCAGTTGCTCTCCCAAATCTCAATAATTTCATCATAAATAATATTAAACGGACTTTAAAAATCGAGTTGAATCTTGTATAACTTGTACAATTTTTGAAATTGCATAAATATCAAAATGAGCTAATGTTGCCATGATTTATTGGTCATATAATTTTTACAGTTTCACAATTGCGAGTTATAAAGTCAGAATTGTGAGATTAAAAAGATGCAATTACCTTTTTTATTTTATTATTGCGTGGTGGAAACAATAAGCTTCCAATACATATGAGATTATTGGGGTCTTTAAAAAAATTATCAACTTGATTTACTGTGAATGATTTGTTCAGTTTATTTAAATGTACAAAATTAAAAAAGTTATCTCTTCTCTTGGGAAGTGAAAAAAAATAAAAATTAACAAAATATAACAAGTTGTCGGAAAAGCAAGAGACTTTGGCATTTGCTCTTCATTTCTAAGAGACACAATAGAGATATTAAAGAGATCATTTGTGCTTTCTCTTTCCTGTGGGTGTGAACCTTCGTCGAGTCGGTCGAGTGACTCTGAAACACAAGCCAGAGGCGAAAGAGAGAGAGAGAGCGCAAAGGCTCATGAGATTGACGAAGATCCTGCAGATTTAAAGGTGGTATCACGGAGGAGCGGCGGTCCTCAGGGGCCGATTTTTAAGGCTTATTAATATCTCATGGCTCTGTCCCACTGACTTCTGCCCTCCTCATTATAATACGCCACCACCCAGCCAATCAGTGTGTGCGGTTGATACCGGAGTGAATGCCGGGGGTCAGGAGGGCGGGTCTGGTAAATATTAATATTTCTAACTGCATAATTCTGTAGTGCCCAGAGGTCAGCGACGGGGGAAGGACCCTGCGGCAGGACTGTCTAACCCACTTCAGAGATGAGCATGAGCATGCTGAGAACCACCGAGATAGGGTGCATTTTATGTCCTGTTCCAAACTCTAGTGAGCTCCCTACCTAGACGGCATTTTAAGGCGTCATAGATTAAAGTACCTTCTTTTAGCCAAGCATCACATGTATCCTTCACCGAAAATCCCATGCATTGCACAAGTGAATAAATATATTTAAAAATTGTGCGTTTCATGTTTGATTTATGGTTTGCTATTGGTTATATTGAAATACTTTTCTTATTTTTATGCTTTTTATACTGCTTTTGATATTTGTATCTCATGTAAAGTGTCTCTTGTTAATTGCCTTGAACAGCAAAAAGCAAGGCTGATATCACTATATCTGGTGTGTGCGTTTATAATGTTCTGTTCCAAACCTAGACGGCATTTTAAGCCGTTATATAGTCTATATAATCTACTGATATAAAGTCTGTAGCATTATTAAGTTTCCTTCTAAAGTCCCTTCTTTTATCCAGGCATCACATGTATCTTTCACAGAAATCCCAGAATGCATTGCACAAAGATATATATAACATTTTTTTTTACTAAAATGTTACTGTTCTATTATGTTGTTTTTGTTGTTTGTATATTGCATTTGATATTTGTATCTCCTGTAAATGAAGCGCTCAATGAATAATATTTCATGCAATACTGAAAAATATCAGTAAGAAATACTTCACTCTATTCATTAAAACAAGTCAAATTGTACATTTCAGCTGCACTCGTTATTCATTAGATTTTGAGCCACTAATATGGCGCCGCTAGTGCAATGCTTTACTGTTTGAATGCTTCCAACATGCAAAATACCGAGGTCATGTGATCAAAATGAAGCATGCTAAAGTTTGTTTTTTGTTGCCTAATGTATACATGCATGCATCTCAGAGTGTACTGTGACGTTTATATACAGTACACTACTATTATATTCCAGAGAGACTTCTGAAACATCCAGCTCATGATTGTAATTGTGTGTATTTGTTTGCGCACACACACTCATCTCCTCTGCATGTGGTACAGCTTTACCAGGAATGCTAACTTAAGTGTTATAGGGTGGTTTAGATTTAGCAGAAACAAGCTCCATCTGGACGCACACAATCGCAGCTGTAACTCCCTCACAAACCCCCGGGAGCTGACAGCCCTCATGCAACCGTCCCGTACCAGCACACACACGTACGTAACACACACCAGCGACAAAAGACGCTGGTCTACAGCACGACTGCAGCTCCTGAGGATCTGGTTCCAGGTCAGTTCAGCCGCGGAAGCAGGGAGAAAGACGAGATGGTACGGGACAGACATTAATCACACTAAAGGTGGAAAGAAAGTCGTGTGTAGATCCTGCATGAACATGAACACGCTCACTACAAAAATGAACCAATTCTTACGTGGCGATTTGTTCCGAGATCTGTAAATTCAATTACGAAGGAGTAAGTTATCATCATCTGTAAGTGGGACGGATTTTGTGTCCCTAAAACTATATTTCTTATTCTCTCCGTAATTTTGCAGCGGCCCGCCAGAGGAATTCTGGACTCCAGGTCTGTCAGTGTCATGGAATAATTACACATAAATATTCATGCCATGTTTCTATGCAAAATAGCATCTGTTTTGAAATAACATACCATCTGTTTTTGGGACTTTTAGGGACAATTGTGATAAAGAGCTCTTGTGATATGCAGGATCCATTTTGATCTGAAGAGACGGATGTTTACGTTACGCTTTTGGACGTCGAGCCGTGTTTCAGTAATAGATGATCCTAATCGCTCCATGAAAAGCTCATCAAACAAGTGGAGATATTCACTGTCTGATGCCTTTCTTATTTTACAGCACTTTCTCTTACAGTCCTGCTCCGCATGAACATGCATACTTAGCAATTACAATGACTGGGTTATATAAACCAGTACAGTAAACCAGCACTTTCTTGGGTAACTACACATACTGTAAAAGAAAGTGTAACCAATAACTTTATAATAAGGTTTCATATATATATATATATATATATATATATATATATATATATATGTGTGTGTGTGTGTTAACAAACAAGACTTTATTGTAAAGCTTGACCATTTATTTTTGATCTGTTGTATTGATCTGGACTATTTCTTCAGATTAGACGGACAAGCTCTCATCTATCATCCATCCGTCTCTTCATTTCTCCCTCCATCCGTCTATGAAGGAGGGAAAATAAGAGCGTGTCCTCCAGTTAAATTTAGAGCAGGTTTTTCACTTCACGAAACGCCAGCAGCTTTTAGCACCCGAGGTGTTGAACACACACATTATAGGTGGGAAAACATTCCCAGCATCCCCTTGGCATGCAGGTCAGCCTAAACGCGAAGATAAAGACACGAGGAGGTCAGAGATCAAGTCAAGACCTTGAGTTGAACGCTTACACACACAGGCTTCTGCACACTACTGTATACCACCTAACATGGGTAAAATCCGGTATGAAAGGGAAGTTGCGCTAACCTTTTCTTCACTATTGTGCCGTATATCCGAGTGAAACACTTCTGGAACAAGAACAAATGTGGGCGGGGCTTGATTTTGTCTGTGGGGAATTGATTGGATGCTTGTGATTTGCTATTGGTGGATCTCATGTGAGTGACAGGTTGCCCCGCCCTCGTCATCAGAGAAGAGAAGAGATGATGCAAGAGGGAGGGGGAAGTTATTCTGATTCAAGATTATGAGGCACATTAATTAAAAAAATAATGATGTGCACCGGTAAACCATTTATAATAAATACTGCAATATTCCTTAAAAAACAAGAATGTAGGCTATAGGCTATATATTAGAAACAGGACATTCACTTTTTTGCTCACTAGTAGTCACTGAGGCTAGTGGTTTTCTAAAATTACTAGCCACAATTTTCCTGGGCAAAATTTTGGATGGATCCATGGCAACACCATATTTTTCATATTATCTCATAATTTGCTGTCACTTTAAGACCTGACACACGGATCTGTTATACTGTTACACATGCGTTTTCTTCCTCAACTGTTTATGTTCACTTAAAACACAACTGAACTGATCATTTTTGACATTATTTTGTGTGTATTTGACTGTTTAAGTGCAATAAGCAGCGAAAAAGAACTGAGAAGGCGGCATTATGAGCACGCACTTTGGGCGTGAGTACAAAATCTGAGGGAATGAGTAAAATAATGCTAATAATCGAGATTTTGACAACACTACTTTGCAGTGAAACCACCCGCATTTGGTGGATTGGCGAGTGGAATTGTCAAGCCCTGGTTAAAAATAATATAAAGAAATGAATTAGTTTTGAACTAAAAAAGCTACATGTAGAGTGTCATGAAAATGAGTTAAAGGGGTGGTATAATGCCCTTTTCACAAGATGTAAAATAAGTCTCTGATGTCCCCAGAGTGTGTGTGTGAAGTTTTACCTCAAAATACCCCACAGATATTTTTATATAGCATGTTAAAATTGGGTGAGCAAAAACGCACAGTTTTTTGTGTCTGTCCCTTTAAATGCAAATGAGCTGCTGCTCCCGGCGCAGGGGGCGGAGCTACAACAGCTTGTGTCCTTTTTCATGCACTGAAAATTTCAAAAACTTTTAGCCTTTTATGTTCAAACCGGAGTCAGACAATGATGGAGAGGCTGAAGAAGAAGTGACGACATGTAGAAGCAACAGGACATTTCTGAATGGTTAGTTGATGAATTTATGTAGCTGATGTGTAGTTATATTCTAGTCATTGATTAGCATATTCTGTCATGAATCTATAAATCGTGTTCAGGGGGCGGGGTTTATGTAAATTTTAGGGTTGGTGATGTCACTAACCTGGGAGGAATGTGGTGTAGTCTCTATCAGCCGTTTGTTGTAGTCCTTAAAAAGCGATTTCTTTAAAAGCAAATATCTCCCTTTGCTTTGAACTTTGAGCGTTGTAACTTTGCAGATGTTGTTTATGCTCAAACAGCAACATTACACACTAACTAAAGTTAGAAAAGTCAAATCATAATCAACCACCCCTTTAAACTAAAGGAAAAAACAGCCTTCCCTGTACAATCCCTCTTACCCTGACAAGACAAACAGCCGGAGGACTCCGGAGCCCAAACCCAAAACACAGCGGCCACCTCGCTTTCATCTCAATGCACACGGGTCAACAACGTAACGGCGGTTTGAACATAAATAATGCAGCTTACATCTTCACAAAGCCTGTCCGTTTGGAGCGTCTTCTGTTGTGGTAACAGAGAAAGAGAGAGAGAGCGGCTTTAGATTCAGAGATCTTCCCTCATGTAACAGTTCAAACACTAAAGGCCCCAGAACAAATATAAACGCTGTCTCTTTCATTCAACGACTATGTTTGACTGCATGAAACACTTTTGCTTTCTAATAACTATACATCAAGACAAGTAGTTAAACCATTTAGACTAAAACCAACACTTTATAAAAAATATTTGTTTCCTCAAAGTTCGTGAGAGTGACTTCTGAGATTTCATTTCTGTATTAAATTAAAGCAAGACACTACAAGCAAATGAATAGTTTTTTCATGCAAGATTTTGGTGTATTTTGCAGATATACTCACGGCGAAGTTCTTTTTCGTTCTTTGCTTAGAAGTAAAAAGAAGTTGAAAATAACTTTGCAGTGAAATACTGTTAACAAACATCCCGACGCCGTCCACTGCTGAGAACGACTTTAGATGAATATGTAAATATGTGCTGCTCTTTCCTCTCAATAACTAAATAAACACACAGAAATGAGAAAGCATCAGTTCAGAAAGCATCTAATCATAGTGATGTGTGTGTTTACAGCAGATCTGAGATTCATGATATCAACAGATGAGCTCATTAAAATTACACTGTTATGATAGTTTGAATATAAAGCATATTTGAGACTATAGACTACATATATCTGGCAATTTGAGACAATAGATCTGGCTATGAGAGACTACAGTTTGAATGAATCCATGACACACATTAACATTACAGTACAGAACGGCTCTTTCAGAATATTATCATGAACATTGTATAAGCATTCGTTCGCTTCATGTGTCACTGAACGGATAAGAGGCTCTCGGGAGTAAACGTCACATGCTTTTGATTTTCCCGGGAAAAACGACTCAAGTCCTTCAAATAAACATCAGTCTACAGGCTTTCATAGAGAACCTGGGGAGTCGGGGAAGGTCTCGTTATATAAGCTGTTCACACATCGGCAATAAAAAAGAAATTAATACATGAAAAATCTTACATGTAGCTTCTTTAAACCGTGAGTCAAAAATCTACACTTCAGCAGCTTTACACACACCAAACTTTACAGTTTTATACCTATCTATATATCCATCGCCAGATATTATACATTTTATTCCTAAAAACATGGTGAAAGTGTTGACATATTTTCTGATTAATGGAAATGTAGGCCTAAGCAATTTTTTGTGCATATTTAATTTAATAATGCATCATTTGCATATTTAAACACTTCAGAAAACTTGTAATACAAAATAAACCATTGTCTTAATGTACTGTAATCAACTAGGAAATTATGTGATATCTATTAGTTAAAAATGTTACATTATTCACCTGTGCTGTCTTGCCTTCAGTTCATGCAAATATGCAAATTCTGTCATGATTTACTCACCTTTGTGTCGTTTCAATCTGTATGATTTTCTTGGAAAACAAAAGATGCATGTTAGGATTTGCTGATTGTTTTATGAAATATTAATTCTGAATTTTGCATCCAGCCTGCACAGCTTTAGACTACATTAACTAACTAGTTGGATGTATGAAACACACCGAACTCTGATTATTGCCACGACAATGACCTTATATCTTGCCCAGCGGACGCCATCTAATCTGGGCCTGTGGAAAATCGAGCCGGACGCCATCAGGCCTGATTTATGCAAACCAGCTTCCCGGCCTGTCACGGGCTAATCATCAGCAAGGATGATAGATGATGTTTATTTTAGCATGATGGAACGCAACCCCCTGGCTGATGATAATTACAATAAAACGGACAGATCATGCCGGTCGAGTTATTAAATTATCAAACTATAATTTGCATTAATGTCTGCGTTTTGGGGGCTTCCTGACAGGCGATTGCGGGCTGGATGCTGGAGAACGCGTTCCACCTTCACAGCTGCTGCCCTTGACCTCGAACGCCTTTTCCTCGTTTTCCTCTGGCGGATCCCAGACAGATAAACTGAAGATATCTGACTGAAGTGAAGTGCTCTGTCTGCGGGATCCACGAGCGCCATCTCCTCAACATGCATATTGCGCACGGTGCCACAATTGATAAGTCATGTCCAGTTTAAGTTATGAAAACGCTATTTCTGAACGATACATGAACATCCAGGTTTTTTTTTTTTTTTTTTTTCGGGTTATGCGAACGTTACGGGAACATTCCATTTTGCAAACATCATGGGAACGTTACTTTTGAATATTCTCTCAACATTCTAAAACAAGTAACATTTAAACATGTCTGAGAACGTCCTGGATTACGTAATCAGATTCCAAAAAGTGTAACACTTGTAATTAGATTATATTATGTTTTAAAATATTCATAATCAGAGTAGGTAGGCTACACTTACTTTTTATTGATTGCATGATTACTTAATATTCACAAAGTGGCAGTAAATTATTCATAATTCAATGATTCTTTCTAATTCTATCTTATCCTTTTAAGATGTAGGCTACTTTTTAAACAAGCTTATTGCTTGTATGTTTAGAAAGTCTTCCAGTTTTGTGGAATTGCACACACAGACTGGCGGCTGTAATTGCATGGAAAATTGAGCAGCCACACACTGCATAAAACATTGCATATTTTTAGTAAGTGTTTTAGTGATTGTCTATATTTTAAAATAATTTTTAAGAGCTTTTCATCGATTTATGAACCCTCTGCAGTTTCTAACCCCAGTTTGAAAAAGCCTGATGTAATGTGAAGTTTAATGCACTTCATGTTGTTGATGACAAAAAGTGGAATCATTTTTTTGCATTTTTCAATCAATATGCTACACTACTGTCCTATTCAAATCAATGTGCTAAACGAGTTGGGTCAAAAGTAATCAGATTACAGTGTGTAATGTAATAGATTCCGTTACTAACTACAAGTTTCCTCATGTTTGTATTCAGTAATGTTCAGTTAGTGAGTGATCCACCCAGCGCTGCTCATGCAAGAAGAGCGGAAACTGAAATCTAAACAAGAGAAAAGCAATGACAGGAGCAGCGTTCACTCCTCAGAGTTGCAGTGAGATGAAAGAGAGAGCATTGAGAAAACACAGAACACACAGAGGATTTGAAGAGGCATTCCAGATCAGTGATGTTCAGATCTACACTCAAACAAACCTGCTTAGAATCATTACGAGATCTCACAGTCCAGAAGAAATCAACATCCCTCTGTTTATGCTCTTCATTCACGCTCCTGATCTCATCATCGAGACACGTTCACCACATAATCAACTCCTATATGTTTGGGAAGATCTTTTGGGCCTGTAAAGCCTCAGATTTTTATACGTTTATTGAACCTTTCATTGAATATTATTTTTTTGGGGAAAAAAAACGTTTTTTATTAAGTATCACATTTGATCATATTTCATACATCAGGCTTTTATGCCTCATATAGTCTGATATAGTGAGAATATGGAGGAAAAAAAACAGCTCAATTCTATTCAGAGGCCCAAACTGAGCAAAAATATGCAATTCGGTGCAGATGCTGATATTTATGGCCAAAAATTAAGATGAAAATCTGATGCTTGTGATGTAAATCAGTGAGTTTTTTTAATAACAGCATAACAGAGATTAACACAAGAATTGCATATAAACATCAGTCATCACTCTATATAGCCAATAATATGTAAGATGATATTTAAATGCTTAGTTTTATGATCAAAGCTCTGTAGTTTTAAAACATATGCAATGCAATAAAATATTGAGAGATGAATAAATAAATCTTCCTCAAAGCCTCACATTTGAACATGATTTTCCTTAAAAAAAAGAAAAAGTAGATAATCAAGCAAACATACGTTGCTTCAGTCCAGTAAGTGTTCATATTTAAATATTACTAACAATATAAAGGTTATTCTGTTTACTTTATAAAAATAAGTGCAGATTTCTCAGCAGAAAGGCACATGAAGCACGAGTTGAAGGTGTACGTTTGTACAATTATACTTAAAGATTTTACTTGCTAAAAAAGTCTAAACTAACTATCATTCAGACGACAGAAGGAGTGGACAGATTGTGTGTGACAAGTTTATCAGCAAAGTTTTGATCATGTTGATCATTCAGAGGCCTTAGAAAAGAGTGTATCAAATATGATACAGTAGGATTTATAGGGTTAAACTCATATTTACTTGAGTTTTAGGTTCTTGTCTTTTAAAGGTAAAACGAGACAGATAAAATAGTGTGCTGTTTGCACTTCTGGCTCTATTTGTGATGCACTAATCCTGATCTTGATTACTATAACACCAGTAAAAGTTTGGACACACTTGAATTTGTGCTTCTAAAAAAAACATTTTGATCAAAAGACTTAATTTCTTTACAAAACTTTTCTTTAATGCATGACAAAAATCTGCACAAATATCAGATTTGGTTTGTTTGTTCATGCAGATGTGCCCAAACTTTAGACTAGTGATGTACAGTAGCCTAGGTAGTGTGGATGGATTGAGACGCAGCCGCTGTTACAGATAACTCGACAGCATCACATCGACTGTGTGTGAAGATCAGATCCAGAACTGAGTTTACTGTTCAGCCAAGGACTCGCGCTCAAACATTTGCCTCAGTTGTCCTTTTTAACGAAGTGTTTGAAGGTCTCGCTGGGGAAAGAGAAGCCCTGGTGAGACGCCAGCTGGACGAGAACGAGGAACGGGTCGAGAAAAAAAAGAGGGAAGGGAAAAAAGAGAGAAGAGGCTAATGGGGCTGCTCCTCTTTAAAGTGTGATCTACCAGAGGAATTCATGAATGTGAGATCTTCTGCTCTTCTGCTGGAAACCTTCGCAACGACTCCAAACGGCCAAACTCTTTATTGGCCAAATCAAGTCAATATGGATCTTTTCATAACACACATTGTTTCAAAAGCAGCTTTACAGAAAATGATGATGTTAATGTTTGCAGTATCTTAATATCTTCATGCCTTATTTAGCAGATTCCCTGCGAACAGCGAATGTTCTGGCGATGTTCCCTCAAAGTTATGCATGAACAAGCGTTATTCCAGTGACATTAATAGAACGTTCGTTCAAATCAGAAACGTTATTTATATAACTTTTTAATTGGAAATTCGTTTAACGTTTTTTAAATGTTACTTTTACGTTCAGAGAACATTCAAAAGTAACGTTCCCCTAATGTTTGCAAAATGATAAATAAAAATATATGTTTAGTCAACGTTCATCTAATCAAGAACAAATGGTTTTAAATCAACTAGACATTTTAAATACTAAGAAATAACATATTCATAACTTACTGGGAACTATAATGTTTTAGAGTATATTTTTGTTAGATGTGCAATAATGTAGTTTATATCTTGTGATGATATACTGTAAACATATATATATATGTATTCACACACACTGTATATATACACATTTGTGTATGTGTGTGTGTTATACATATATTTCAAAATGTATATAAAGAGCTGGGTGATGATAAAGTGACATTTTGTGATGAAATAAAGAAAACATTGATTATAAACGCATTGATTATGTTCAAATCAAACAGAAACTGTTCTTTTGATTCATAAGGGAATTTAAATGCGTTCATTTTACAATTAAAAACACGACAGAAACATACTAATATTACATTCACAATTATTACAAACAATATGAATAGTGATAAAACCATCCAAACACACACTTACATTTAAAACCATTAACTTTCCTCAAAGCTGATCGATTGAGCGATATGAAATGTGTTTTGCAGTACACGTGAGTGCACTGAATGAGTTAATGCATGCTAATCTGAGCATTTCTGTGTTTTCATACTACAAAAACAGATCATTTACGGTGAGGTATGAAAGGCAGCACAACATGCCCCCCGCTGATACCGTACAGGCTTTGACCATTAAACTGTGTTTATGGATCACAAAACAAACGATAACAAACAAAAGAAATCGTAGTAATTAGCAAAGGTGGCAATTTCAAACAGATGTGGGTTCTGGCCGCGGCCCAGTCGCCGTTAAACACAGAGACCGATTGACGCGAGCGCTCCAAAACCAGCCCTCGGCCAATCAGGGCGGAGCGTGTGTCCCTGGCGGCCCCGGGGTCAAAGGTCATCTGAGCTAAAGCAGATCAGAGGGGCCGAGGGCCTGGAGCCCGGACACCGTCATAAATCCAGCGGCTCAGAGGAAGACATCCTTTACCCGCAGTTAAACCACAACAATCACTCTTTCATACGCAGAGAGAACACATGCAACTATATTCAATCTCCTGCATTATATTTAGATACATATATCTATGTAAATGCCTTCGTATTAAGGTTAAATTGATGCAGCTCTGCCATTTATTATGTTTAGATATATACTACTGTTCAATAGTTTGGGGTCAGTATGCTTTTTTAAAAACTTTTATTTAGCAAGGACTCATTAAATTAATCAAAAGTGTCAGTAAAGACATTTATGTTTCTTTATATGTTTCTTTATATGTCTTATATATATGTTACAAAACATTCCTATTCATTAAAGAATCCTGGGGATATACACAAAAATATAAAACTGTTTTCAACATTGATAATAATCATAAATGTTTCTTGAGCATCGATTTCTGAAGGATCATGTGACACTGAAGACTGGAGTAATGATGCTGAATGAATAAATTACACTTTACTGTATATTCACATAGAAAACTGTTATTTTAAACTAAAAATATGTCTGTATTTTTGATCAAATAAATCAATGCAGGCCTCGGTGAGCATGAGATACTTTATTAAAAAACATTTCAAAATCTCACTGGCCACATACTTTTGAACAGTAGTGTAAATGCAGCTTTTAAAGATTATTAAAGAAAAGTGTTTTTTAATCCCCAAGGGAGTCTGTAATAAGCTGCAGTGACCCAGTTTACTACGGTAGACCTACTTACTGTGGGACGATATCAGGAATGCAACAAGTCATAAACACATCGAGTGAATTATCAGCATTACGCGCCCCCTAGTGGAGGACGAAGCCTAATGTGGTGCAAATATACATTATTTATTATGATTTAATAGCTAACTTGAAGTAACTTAACAGTGATTGATGACACACACACACTGCTTTGTTTCCTCTGTATGTGGTTTGTTAAACACAATTGCATTTAGAGGTAAAAATGCGTTTAACTAACATTTAATATCAGTTACAAAATATTCTGTGCATTTTTATAAGATGACAGTGTCAGTAAATGAGCAGATGTATAACCGGAGGCCTCAGGTGTATTTCAGCTATTTAAATGATCCAGACGTGCAGTAAAACAGCAGAACCATAAATGTGTCTGCGTGAGTGTGTGTGTGTGAGCAGAGTAAATCAAGGTCAGCGCGCAGGTTACACTTCAAACACGAGAAGAGGGGTCGCGTTTAAGACCGGAAGCGGAGAACAAACAGGTCGACACTTTCACTGGAAACACGCAATAAGTCCATGAATTAAGAAAGCAAACAGTCATTCAGAGTTCATGTTGACTCTTCATCTCCATTCACACACTCGCTTTGTGCAAAAAGTATGCCGATGATGGTGGTAAAGTACTTTAGAGTGAGTATTAAAACTGTACACTAGTATTGGGACACACACACCACATCAGAAATGATTTGATTTGACTGATTTAACTGAGTTAATGCTGCATTAAGATCCACTTATTCTCATCAGCACAAAATAGCATTCTACTCGTACTATTCCTGGCTAATATGCTATTCCGAATTCAGATTGTTCGAAGCATGACCTTTGACCTCTGACTTCTGACCGTGTCAGAGATTCCTCAGCTGAAATTTACAAGCCTAATTCATAAATCTGCAAGAGAAAAACTCCTTTTGAATCTTTGTAGATCTTTTTATTCTGTTCTTGTAGGTCAAAAAGTGCTTGCAACACCAAGGGCATGGGTTCGATTCTCAGGGAACGCGCAGAATGATCAGATTTGCATGAAAGAATTTATGCAAATGAACATTTTAATAGTTGTTAAAACGCTCGATGCACAATTCACACCACAACCGGTCTCATTATGAGTCAAAGGCACATCTGCGAGAGTCTCGTTGTCGGTTCGCTCGTGTTAAAGTAATGACATTGAGTCCAGCGCTGCTGCAATGCGACCGCATTAAATTTCATAGTCTGCTCAATTACATCTTCATAATCAGAATGGATGACAGAACGGCCTCGGACTCCCCGAACACGAGACATCTAATGTCAGTCTGACAGGCCTCACATGGGCCGAGGGAGCCGCGGCGCGCATACATATTAATCAGTGTTAAACGCGGGCCAGTATGAAGAGGTGGGTCTCCGAGACCTCCAGGTCTGCATCTCATCCACACTGCAGTCCGCTCTTCCCTGCATGCACCGGGGCCGGGGACTCCCACGAGCCCGCGCTCGCTCCCTGCCATCTGCCGTGATTTATAGAAATCGCCCGATGATTTATGGTCCAGTCATCGCACAATGAAGTCGTCCTCTTTCATTCGCTCGACCTCCCCGACCCAGCCGCCACTCCCAGCCAGGTTTGGGAAATATGCTCTAATCATACACTAAAAAGATGTTTAAACAGTGAGGTCTGGCGGAGGGAATTGAGCCCTTTAATAGAATTAATTTTCTCCGGCTGGGTGAATGTTGATGAGGAAAAAGCGGATGTGAGACGAGGCCACCGCGGAGAGAAGCGACCGCCGCTCGGATTTACACCGGCGCCGGGACGTCCGTCTCCAAATAAACAATTACAGGTGTACGGGGAATCTCATCCACCGATTTAGGACGCAACCTGAACATTTTAAATCTCAGATGAGCATTAAAGGATCATTTACTCTCCCTACTCGCGCTGTTTAAACCTGTAGGACTTTCACGCTGAAGAAGAAGTGCACGCTACACTTGAGGTCTTCGTGATGCTTTGATGATAAACAGACTCAAACTGACCCCCATATACTGTAGATCTCAAATGTGTAGACAAGAAAACCAATGCATTGACGTCAAACCTGGTGCAGTTCATCTAAAGACGCGTTTTATGACCGAGTACAAGCACGCGTGAGGTTTGAGAGCTTTAGTGGAGGGGAAGTGGATTTTTATTGAGTACTTTGGGACATATGTGACCCTGGACCACAAAACCAGTCACAGGGGTCAATTTGTTTAAATTGAGATTTATACATCATCTGATTCAATTGATTCCATGAATAAGCTTTCCATTGATGTGTGGTTTGTTAGGATAGGACAATATTTGGTCGAGATACAACTACTGAAAATCTGGAATCTGAGGGCGCAAAAAAATCAAAACATTGAGAAAATCTCCTTTAAAGTTGTGCATTTATGTTCACGATTGTGCCGCATTCACTCACACAAATACATGTTTTATATATTTACGGTAGGAAATTTACAAAACATCTTCATGGAACATGATCTTTACTGAATATCCTCATGATTTTTGGCATAAAAGAAAAATGGATAATTTTGACCCATAGAATGTATAGTTGGCTATTGCCACAGATATACCCGTGCGACTCGTGATCCGGGGTTACACATGGTGCTTTATATCCCAGATTCTGCCTAACATGTTTTGCGTTACTGACCTTGGTTCCTGTCATGATGTCCACGCTGGAAAAACTGAAACCTGGATAATGCCAGAGAGAGAAAAAGTCACACCAGAAGTTCATTCAACTACGTGAAAGGACAATTTCAACTTGATCTGATTTTTGTACGTGAGAATTTAAAGTGATTTAACAAGCTTCATATTTCAGCTTCATAAATGCATATTGTGAGTTTTTACAAACTGAGGGACGAGAATAATTTTCTCTTCAAAACCTATAGCAAATCAACACCTCTCGACACACTTTGACTTCTATAATATGGGGCCGGTTTCACAAATATAGACTTTATGGCTTAGATATAGTAGATAGTCAGACTTCAGATAGACATCTAAATCAGACCGTTGCAGAAAGCACTGAAGACTCTGACTATCTTAAGTAGGACTACACTGCAATGCATTCTGGGTAAAATAAGACACTTTTCAAAACAAAAAACATGGCGGATCGAGTAAGCGCATTCAACCGCTCAGTGCAGTTTACCCCAGCGGAGAATATGTGTTTGTTGGAGGAGTATAACAGTTACAAGGACATTTTACTTGGGAAATTTAGCGGAGAATGAAGTAACAAGAAGAAATGTTTCAATTATGAGCCATTTTCCCTTTTCTTTTGGCTGTTTGTGATGTAACTGATTGTTACTGTTGGTTGCCACGGTAACAGAGTCTTAGACCTAAGTTAGCCGGAGGGTAAGAGGTGTCTAATTTTTTTGGTCTAAATTAAGTCAGTCTTTATTTTTGTGAAACAGTCTTGCATTAGCCTAGTCTATGAGCACCTTTTAGACTTGTCTAACACTATAGACCGCTCTAACATAGCTTTGTGAAACCGGCCCCTGATGTATTTCTAAAAGAAACAGGATTTTAATGATAAATAAAAATGTAGGAGGGATTTGGCTTTATCCACGAGGAATTGAGAAAAAAGCATTGATGACGTCAGCTGAAAAGAAAAGTCGTCTCATGCAATTCTTCATCTTAAAAGTCACCTGATAAATCAACACAATCTCAGTGCAATTGAAAACTCTATGTTTTGGCGAGTTTGTGGCTAATTATGGCGCTGCTTATGACGTTTAGGATGGATCTTAGTGCTTCATTTTTTCTAAACATCGTACATTTTCCATATGAGACTGGGTTGGATGATAATAAGACCAGGATTATAAAGGTAAATTCTGAATTCCTGAAGCACTTTTTAGTGTCAGCAATCAGTAAAACAGAAACTGCGCCGCAATGATCCATAAATGATATTCCACTAATGATTAATCCCACTGAACGAAGTCTACAGTAAATCAATTTCTCCGTGTTAACGGATCTGTCAGCGCAGATGCTGGAGAATACAATCACAGATCATCACACAGCGTCCTGCTATTTTCAGCTCCGCTGCGTCTCTCGTCTCTGATGACGATGACGGTCTTCTGGACAGTGATGGCGTGTCAGGACACATGTACCTCTCCAGACATCAATAATTATGATCGTGTCATTCATGATTCAGGCAGCGTTCTGTCATTTCATAATGATCTCAGAGGACGAATGGACAGTTTGACCAAACTAATTTAATATCTGTGACTCTGCAGCAAGAGCACATGAGCTGCTTTCAGATGAACAATATGAAAGCATATGAACACAAATAACATCAGTTGTGGTAAACGAGGGCTAAAGCATGATCGCTTGACGTGCGAGAACCAATGAGGTTCGTTCTGGTGTTACGCATCATGTTTGAGCTTCAGCAAGAACCAATGAGGTTCGTTCTGGTGTTACGCATCATGTTTTAGCTTCAGCAAGAACCAATGAGGTTCGTTCTGGTGTTACGCATCACGTTTGAGCTTCGGCAAGAACCAATGAGGTTCGTTCTCGTGTTACGTATCACGTTTGAGCTTCAGCAAGAACCAATGAGGTTCGTTCTCGTGTTACGCATCACGTTTGAGCTTCGGCAAGAACCAATGAGGTTCATTCTCGTGTTACGCATCACGTTTGAGCTTCAGCAAGAACCAATGAGGTTCGTTCTCGTGTTACGCATCACGTTTGAGCTTCAGCAAGAACCAATGAGGTTCGTTCTCGTGTTACGCATCACGTTTGAGCTTCAGCAAGAACCAATGAGGTTCGTTCTCGTGTTACGCATCACGTTTGAGCTTCTGCAAGAACCAATGAGGTTCATTCTCGTGTTACGCATCACGTTTGAGCTTCTGCAAGAACCAATGAGGTTCGTTCTCGTGTTACGCATCACGTTTGAGCTTTTGCAAGAACCAATGAGGATCATTCTCGTGTTACGCATCACGTTTGAGCTTCTGCAAGAACCAATGAGGTTCGTTCTCGTGTTACGCATCACGTTTGAGCTTTTGCAAGAACCAATGAGGATCATTCTCGTGTTACGCATCACGTTTGAGCTTCTGCAAGAACCAATGAGGTTCGTTCTCGTGTTACGCATCACGTTTGAGCTTTTGCAAGAACCAATGAGGATCATTCTCGTGTTACACATCACGTTTGAGCTTCTGCAAGAACCAATGAGGTTCATTCTCGTGTTACACATCACGTTTGAGCTTCTGCAAGAACCAATGAGGTTCATTCTCGTGTTACACATCACGTTTGAGCTTTTGCAAGAACCAATGAGGTTCATTCTCGTGTTACGCATCACGTTTGAGCTTCAGCAAGAACCAATGAGGTTCATTCTCGTGTTACGCATCACGTTTGAGCTTTTGCAAGAACCAATGAGGTTCATTCTCGTGTTACGCATCACGTTTGAGCTTCTGCAAGAACCAATGAGGTTCATTCTCGTGTTACGCATCACGTTTGAGCTTTTGCAAGAACCAATGAGGTTCATTCTCGTGTTACACATCACGTTTGAGCTTCTGCAAGAACCAATGAGGATCATTCTCGTGTTACGCATCACGTTTGAGCTTCTGCAAGAACCAATGAGGTTCATTCTCGTGTTACGCATCACGTTTGAGCTTCTGCAAGAACCAATGAGGTTCATTCTCGTGTTACGCATCACGTTTGAGCTTCTGCAAGAACCAATGAGGTTCATTCTCGTGTTACGCATCACGTTTGAGCTTTTGCAAGAACCAATGAGGTTCATTCTCGTGTTACGCATCACGTTTGAGCTTCTGCAAGAACCAATGAGGTTCATTCTCGTGTTACGCATCACGTTTGAGCTTTTGCAAGAACCAATGAGGATCATTCTCGTGTTACGCATCACGTTTGAGCTTCTGCAAGAACCAATGAGGTTCGTTCTCGTGTTACGCATCACGTTTGAGCTTTTGCAAGAACCAATGAGGATCATTCTCGTGTTACGCATCACGTTTGAGCTTCTGCAAGAACCAATGAGGTTCGTTCTCGTGTTACGCATCACGTTTGAGCTTCTGCAAGAACCAATGAGGTTCATTCTCGTGTTACGCATCACGTTTGAGCTTTTGCAAGAACCAATGAGGATCATTCTCGTGTTACGCATCACGTTTGAGCTTCTGCAAGAACCAATGAGGTTCGTTCTCGTGTTACGCAGCACGTTTCAGCTTCTGCAAGAACCAATGAGGTTCATTCTCGTGTTACGCATCACGTTTGAGCTTCTGCAAGAACCAATGAGGTTCATTCTCGTGTTACGCATCACGTTTGAGCTTTTGCAAGAACCAATGAGGATCATTCTCGTGTTACGCATCACGTTTGAGCTTCTGCAAGAACCAATGAGGTTCGTTCTCGTGTTACGCATCACGTTTCAGCTTCTGCAAGAACCAATGAGGTTCATTCTCGTGTTACACATCACGTTTGAGCTTTTGCAAGAACCAATGAGGATCATTCTCGTGTTACGCATCACGTTTGAGCTTCTGCAAGAACCAATGAGGTTCATTCTCGTGTTACGCATCACGTTTGAGCTTCTGCAAGAACCAATGAGGTTCATTCTCGTGTTACGCATCACGTTTGAGCTTCTGCAAGAACCAATGAGGTTCGTTCTCGTGTTACGCAGAACGTTTGAGCTTCAGCAAGAACCAATGAGGTTCATTCTCGTGTTACGCATCACGTTTGAGCTTCTGCAAGAACCAATGAGGTTCGTTCTCGTGTTACGCATCACGTTTGAGCTTCAGCAAGAACCAATGAGGTTCGTTCTCATCTTACGCATCACGTTTGAGCTTCTGCAAGAACCAATGAGGTTCGTTCTCGTGTTACGCAGAATGTTTGAGCTTCTGCAAGAACCAATGAGGTTCATTCTCGTGTTACGCATCACGTTTGAGCTTCTGCAAGAGGTTAGTTCTCACGTGTCAAGCAGGTTCGGTTGAGCTTCTGTTTATGTTTGCTGATCAATGTCTAAATGTGAATAAGTCAAATTCAATCTGTTCACTATATAAAGTGATCGAGCCTCTTCAGAAAATTATTTTCCGATCTCTTTATGAACTTTTTGAAGCGTAAAAGTGGTAGTCGTGTAGCTGCCTATGGAGAGACTTCATCAAAATGTGTGACAACAACGTAGAGTACAACTATGAAATATTTAAAGTTGCATATGCTGTTAAATACTTAAGAAATAGTAAATAGTATGCAGTATACAGGGCTCCACATTCATGTAAAACATGAAATATTAAGGGATTTTAAAGTCATGGAAATTAATACAATTTTAAATAGAAAATGTTGTAGTGAGTAAAAAAAAAAATCTGATGTTTATTCAAAACATTACTGGAGTATGTTTTACAAGAAAATACCATTTCAGTCTTTCTACTTCAAAATTTCACATTTAATTCTTTTACTTGCCATTTCATTGTAATTATATGTGAAATTAAGCAGCAATTGCAAGTGAAAATTATTTTAAAGTAAATGTTTTCAGCGTAGTTACATACAGTTCTCTCTCTATAAATCCCTATAAAAAGGGATAAAAAAAAAGAAAAGCCATGAACCTGTAGTATGTACTGCAGTATGCTAGTCTTTCATTCCAGAGTCTGATCCCTCAAGAGCTTCGGCTTTGTTTTATCGCCTCCTGCTGGTGGGATACAGAAACGGGATTACCTCCAGAAGGATTCATTCTCCAGTCATAAATTGTACCAAAAGCCAATTATTGATTTCATATCCCCTCTTATAGAACAGGAACTCCATTTAAAGCACATGGCAAGATAGAAGGATAACCAAAGGACAGGTAACGACTACAAAGACTGAAACTTGTGAAGGTCTGGAGTGAAAGTCCAGCGAGTCTTCAGACATCAGAGTGACAGATGAAAGAGCATCTCATTACTGACACTCGTGACCTTCAGCCGGACAGACAGGGAATCAGAGAGAAAGACATTCGGGAACGTCTTCGTGTGTTTCACTGTATGTGCAGAAGGACAAGTTTCGAGATTTAACTTCAATTATAAAAATTAGGTGTTGAGTCTCAAAGCCTTTCAAGAACATGCTCAGGTCATATTCCACCCCGAAATCAACATTTAATTCAGCATAAAGAAATTAGTTCTGTTTTAGGACCAGAGTTTTCAAATTTTGTGAAATTCAAATGCAAAACATTCCAGGATATTGATAATTTATCACATTTAAGATCAAATTCTCCCAATTCAAATTCATTGCATTAAAATTTGCAAAATGCAAAAGCAAAACATACTGATAATTTAAAATGTAAATATATTTGTAATGATGATTTTAGAAAAAAATTTATGGTCTAAAACAGGCTTTTATGGTTTCAAAATATTTATTTTGCTTTTGTGGTAAATTATGATTTGGACATGTTCAGCTTTTAAAATTTAAACATCAGATCAAATTGAAATAAATTACATTATTACTTAAATCCTTACAAAAAGTAATAGTAATAAATCAAGTAAACTCGGTAGCTGTTCTGTCGTGAATGAATCTGCTCTGACCAAACATCCGTCAATCAGAAACACAATCCCTGACTGACGTGATTAAAAGAGAAAAACTTGTCGACGGATCCGAACGAGAAAACAGACGCATCAGCATTAAACCTGCTGCGACTGATCTGAAAATCACGATTAATAACCTCAATATCAACCTGGATAAATATTTAAAGATCAGACAATCAGCAAGTATTAATGTCACAATAATCCCACGTGATAAAATAAAACTCACTCAGACACACAAGTGGAAAACTCAGGTTTCGTTTATCTAGAGCAAATAGTTTACAGATAGCAAATTCTACACAGGTGAAAGTTAACAAAAACAGTTCATATATATACAGCTGCCATAAAGCACAACGTGTGAAATAAATACAGACATGATATTAAACATGAGCATCTAAACTGAAGGCATGCGCAGCATGTGAAGCTCTATGTCTGAGTCTACTGGCATTAGCAAAGCGTTTATGCAAAACTCCCTTCAGTAAATGAGCTTTCAAGAAGCAGGAACATCAGAGTTGGTGATTTACTCGGTAAGATCTTTACAACACTGAGTTGCTTATCGTACTGAATTAAAGATTCTAGCAGGTCCGTATGTAGTTCACTATAACGTATTTACAATCTGAACATTTGATTCTCTTACCAGCGTTAATGAAGTGAACAGTAGTGACGTCTGTGTAGTGGAGGACACAGTTCGTGTGTATTGATTGCCAGAGTCCAGAAATCTTCGAACTCAGGGTGCGTTTACGCGACAACGATGTACTAAAAATGGAAATGTTTTTCCGAATGATGTGCACTTTGATTCTTTCAATTTTCAGGCCCCCAAAATGCCATTGTCGTGTAAATGAACGGCCAAAATGCATAAAAAGTTTAACGTTTTTAGTTGAAAACTGTGTCATGTAAGCGTTAAAACTTCAATTTTTTTTGCGTTTGGACGTTTATTTATACGACAACGGCGTTTTTGGGGGCCTGAAAACGCAAACTTTTGAAAACGGGTTTCAAAGTGCAAGGATAGCGTTATTGTCTGTGCATATCTACATTTGAGTCTATAGGGACGCAGTTTCTTTACAAAGTGGCATCGCCATCTACTGGCCAAACAGCAGAATACAGCGTTTTTAGTCGCGGGATTGCTTTGACAACGTTGTCGTCTGTGCGCGAAAAACGCAAAGGAAAGACTTTTCCGTTTTTAGTACATCGTTGTTGTGTAAACGTACCCTAAATCATATTATCTTCATTTTCTATCGTTTTACACTAAATTAATAAATCGTAACAAATACCAGAAGGATTACAGATGATTCACTCCACAAAATCACCAGTTTCTTGTGTGGAATGTTCTTTGGGATTTCTAACAAGAGCGGGATAATATCATGTGACTTTCTTTTTCACGGTAAGGCGCTTAAATTCAAATCAAAGAAGGAAAAACGAATGAAATCTAAAGTTAAACGTTCAGCAAAAGCACAGAGTGATTCATTTAAGCACCAAAGATTTAAAACCGTTTTACAAAAAGACTAGCAGAGCACTTTAAACGGCCGAACAGGCACAAACCGTCCTAAACCAGAAAACTGCAAATCGACGACTAGTAAAAATCCAATTTGGATCATTTTTTTTTTTGTTAAAATTATTGCTCTAAAACTTCAGATACGCTTATACGTTGTTTGATATCACATAATCCTGCAACTCATTTAGTGTTTATAAGTGGAAGCTTTCGTTTTAAAAGGCCAAATGCAGCTAAACATGATTTTAGATCATCTGTTTGATTTCTAAATGAACATTGAGGGACATTCTAATACTTTCTGGTAATTGTTCCCATCTGAGATTATCAAATTGTATGTTTTGATATCAGCGTGGTCCTTAAATCACAAAAGCAGAACTTTAGTTAAAGGAGAACTCCCTGTTAGTGTTAAAATAATCATGGTCCTCCTAAAATATCTTAATGCTAACAAGTTTATTCTGGGATGTGCAACGCTGG
Source organism: Rutilus rutilus (assembly GCF_951802725.1). Lineage (NCBI taxonomy): Eukaryota > Metazoa > Chordata > Actinopteri > Cypriniformes > Leuciscidae > Rutilus > Rutilus rutilus. The sequence goes on along the minus strand of NC_140227.1, from coordinate 30,821,667 downwards.
AATGAGAGATTTCAAACTAAATTTGCTCTTTTACAGTCAGACTTTGAGCAAAACCTCTTCACCTGTTGGCCGGACATGAAACAAATACTGTACAAATACAATCTCTGTTCTTGCATATTTTCAGATGCCCCCCCCAAAAAATGACACTCATCACTAAAAAAGCGTTCTAGGGAACAGCAGCAGAGTTAAAGACGTGAAACTACAACGGACATCCCTCACTAACGAGGAGGTTTGAAACACGACTCCTGATTGGCCGATTGGACAGAACTTTTAGTGTGCTTTGAATATGAGGAAGTTAAACGCCACTGCAAAAATGTAACGGTAAAAGGTAATAAAGCATTAGAGAATAACAGCTCTCCCAACAGTTCTCTCACACACACACACACACACACACACACACACACACACACACACACATACATACACACACACACTCACTATGTTGGTAGCAGATGTTCGTTCAAGCACGAACGCAACCAATCACAAACCCCAACAGGCTGCGGTTAAAGTCGTGTAAGTGGTTGCACCTGTTAAATGAATCATGTGCCCTTTAATAAAGCAAATATGCACCTAAACAAGATCTACTCGCACGACGGACCAAATGTGCAAAGTCTTTCGAGAGAGTTTGAGGACGGGCCTGTAAGAAAGAGCTGGAAACTGTTCAGCTGTGGGACGAGACGTCTGAAGAGCTGCTGCTGTTGCTGTTGGTGGTTTGAGCTCGTTTGATGTACAGATTCAGTAACTTCATCTGTAGAGACAAAACAAGACCTCAGACACACGACACAGTGTGCTGCCTATCTAGACAGTGTTATAAGGGATCACAGGTGCTGAAACTGTTAAACGCAGGAGCATTAGAGGGTTATTATCGGTAACTAAAACTAAAACCATTTTTAAAAAAATCATTCCTAGAAATAAAATATAATTTATTATATTTTAGCTAGTTGCCAAAGCAACATTTCAAATGTTTGTTTGGCTTAAGTTGAAGATGAATTACTAAAATAATTAATACTAAAAATTATATAGACAGCAAAATCATACTGTACTGTTCAAGTTTGGGGTCAGTAAAATTGTTTACATTTTTTAAAATAAATTAATAATTTTATTCAACAAGGATGCATTCAATTGATCAATAGTGACCGACTGTAAAGAAATGTATAATGTTACAAAACATAAAATGTCTATCTCAAATAAATCCAGATCTTTTGATCTTAAAAAAATTTATCAGTTTCCACAAAAATATGAAGCTGCAAAAACTGTTTTCAACATTGATAATAATCATAAATGTTTCTTCAAATCCTCATAATTAGAGTGATTTCTGAAGGATCATGTGACACTGAAGACTGGAGTAATGATGCTGAAAACACAGCTTTGATCACAGGAATAAATTACAGTTTAACATATAATCACATAGAAAACCTTTATTTTAAACTGTAATAATATTTTACATTTTTTACTGTATTTTTGATCAAATAAATGCAGCCTTGATGAGCAAAAGAGACTTATTTTAAAAATATTAAGAAAACGTATTCCAGACTTTGGAACGGTACAGAAACCACCCAAAATCCACTCAAGATGGTGGACAAAATGTTGATAATAATAAAATATTTAAAACTAAACCAATTTTAGTGTTTGTTAAACATGAAATATATATTATATATATATATATATATATATATATATATATATATATATATATATATATGAATATACTGATGACCTCTGACCTTGCTGCCGGTCAGCTGCTGTAGATGAGGCTTCAGATCTTCACCGATGATTGAATAAATGGCCACCAAACAAAACACACTGGCCTTGCGTACACTGCTCTCTGTGTTATCATAACCCTGAAACACACACACACACACGTTCATCTCGCTGTCTGTCTCTGCATCAGTGTGTGTGTGTGTGTGTGTGTGTTTATACCTGTAACAGTCCTGGGATTATGTCATGCAGAAGCTGAACCAGGGAATCCTGGGGAATCCGCTCGATTACTTTGGTCTGCATCTTAATGGCGGCGAGGTTGATGGGATAGTCGGCCGTCTGGATGATGGGACACAGAACTTTGATGCACTGCTCGGGGTGGATTGATCCGGCCAGCGTGGAGGCCGTTTCTTCTGCGGCCCGAACGACCTGTGGAGCACATTAAAAACATTAAACACACGACCTTCAGACGACCTCCTCCTCCTCTGATGATGATGATGTCAGAGCTGCGCTTCTGGACCACTCTGACCTCAATCCTCTCACTGTCCACAACAATATATCAAGTTCATGTAGGCTAAGATGTTTCCTCTGGTACATCTGCTGTAATGACACGTTTTTTATCATCAAAGTTTTGATAATCAACTACATATCAGGATTAATGTAGTTACATTAGACCATAAAGAATTGTTTTCCCCTTACTTATAAAATAAATGATTAAAAATAAATTGTCTCATTGTCCAGTTCATGTAGGTTATTATGTTTCCTCTGTGTTTTCCTGTGTTTATATTTTCTGTTTTCCTATGTTATATCAGGGTTAATATTTACATAAGACCATAAAGAAAAAAAAAAGAAAATTTTCCTTACTTATAAAATAAATGTTAACTAAAATTCAGTTTAACGATGTACTAAAACTGCTTTTTTTTAAACTATACAGACATATATATATATCTAAAAAAAAATTATAATAAAAAAAAATTATCATAACAAAATGACAAAAAAATTAACTAAAATCAAAGTGAAACCAAAAAAATACAAATAAAGAATAATAAAAAATATTAATAAAAACTATAATATTATCTCAATTATACTAAAATAAGAATGTTTAATATATTAAACCATATAGTAAGTAAAATAATTATAATTAAAACAAATGAAATTTCAGAAGTTCCAGAAGTTTTAAGAGCTCCTAAGACTTTTTAGCCAATGAATTTGCATGATTTTTCTGGTTGTTCATAATTTACAGATTTTTTATATATTTATAATAAAATATTTCTTACTCAATTTTTACCTAATAGAATATTTAAGCATAACTAGAAAAATGTATATTCTTAATAGAAATGTCCATGGACTTTAAATATTCGATATATATAAATCACACTTTTTAAAATGAGGCCAGTGTTGCTTTACTATCATTGATATACTATTATATTTTTTGTTAATATTTGGATTGAGATTATTTATTTTTTTATTTTTTTGTTTTTTTTGTTTATTTAGTTTGTTATTTTTGTATTTTGTTATTTTTTAGTTGAAAACTTGCCTTGGCAACTAGCTGAGATAAAATAAGTTATTTTATATTTCATTTTATTTCAGGTAATATTTATTTTATCACAAGTAATACATTTTTTTCATGGTTTTAGTTAATGATGATAAAAATAAATAATAAATATCCTTCCTCATACATCATATATGGGAATCCTGGTTCTCCAAAGATAAAGTGAGTTATTGAGGGGGTGATTTAGAGTTTTTTGTACTTTATTTTGATGCTTGTTTTGTCGTCTTTAAGACTCTGTCTCGCTCACCTCTTTATGACAGTCTTTATGGGCCTCCAGTGTTTTCATGATGGTGAGTTCTGCATAGTTCTTGAAGCGCGCTGGCTGACCTCGCATGATCTCCTTCAGGACACGCAGCGCCAGCGCTCGGATGGTGTGCTGTGGACACACACATCATCATCTGTTCGTTCTGTTGCGCATCTGGGGTGTGTTTCCCGTATAACGCCGTAACTCGATGCTTCACTACTATAGTGAAGAAATCAACTAGCTAATCACGACTGTTTCCCGAAACCATAATATTGTCGCAAATTAGTCGTTCAACCACGTCGGTTTATGTCGTCACGCACGTGGTGGAGTGATAACTTCTTTTAATGAAACTGTTTGAGATCGAATTAACGCTAGATGTTTTGATATCGATTACAGACATGCATCTGAGGACTATTGCTCATTTTTCTCAGTTATTTCGCTTTATTTCCAGATTCAATCATAGGCTCGTTCTTACACTAGAGCTCGTTCACACATGCGCACTCTTCAATAACAACGCTTTAAATCTCTTGACAAACTCAAAGACGTAAACGACATTTGTATGTATTCTAAATGAAAGACACAGGTTGTACTGAATGTCAGCTTGCTTATTTGGCTCAAGCTCAGGATTTATTGAGTCCACATGTCATGCAATCTAGAAACTCTGCTTCTAACCACAGGTCGAGATCTGTCGTTCAAACACACAACTCTGCGATGCTGTTTGCGAATGTTCGTTGGATCGATGGTTTCGGGAAACACTGACTCGTTGAACTGCTGATAACGACGGAACTTGCGACCATAGTTGGCTAACGATGCTTTCGGGAAACACACCCCTGTATGAGTGTGTGTGATGAAGACGAGCGTGTCTCTCACATCTTTATCTCCCAGCGTCTCCAGCAGCAGCAGAAGCATGGTCTTAAAGTGCTCCTCCCACAAGGCCAGACTGTCGTCCCGCGTGACCTTCAGCAGCTCCAGCAGGGCGGCCCGCCTCTCCTCCACGCGCTCGCTGTGATTGGACAGCTCCTTCAGCAGGTCACCAACCACCTCCAGGGGCTGCCCGGGTCCTGACCAATGAGAGTCCACGACAATAAACACACAGTGACCTGACAAAAGTTGCAAAACATGTCTTCTAATATCTTCAATTGTTGCGTATACCGAGCTGCAGCGGACACATTTGTAAACGACTTTACTTGGACCCATTGAAACATGTAGTTCAACCCGGAAACCGTAGCAAAATGAACGTGCCCCTGGCAGTCTGAACATTTAGGCTACGTTCACACTGTGCTCAATTATTAACTATTATTGGCTATTCAAGCTATTTTTTTTTTCAAGGAAAAACATTTAAATATGTCATTTTGGTGATCAAAGATGAGTTTTAAAGGGTAGCTCTCGCCAAAATTGAACCTAGGCTTTTTTTTGTTAATCTACCCGAGGCAAACTTTCGTGTAAAAGCATAATCAGAACGGAAACGCCACTTTTAAGATTGATTATACGGATTATACTTTCAATGAAAAGCATGATAACTTAGACACTTATTATTATTTGAATAGATATTGCCATGAGCTAAGTGTCTAAGTTATCATGCTTTTCATTGAAAGTACAAGTTCATGACATTTCCTCATATGGAGTCAGTTCATTACATTGCATTCGGAGATCGACTACTTTTGACTGACAAAATTCCAGCCACCGGAAACACTAACTGATAAAGTGAGTCGTACAAAATCTTTCTTTTTAGTAAACTCTGTGTACACAAACAATATTCTCAATGCTGGAGTTCATGTGTAGAGCCCCTGGTGATACTTCCAGCACAGTTTCATGTTGTGTCGAGCCTTCTTAGTGTTTTAAAAATAGCGATTTTGATGCTATCATATAAGTGTCCCATTCACTCCCATTCAAAAGGCAATTTGACCAAAAACGAAAATACGGTCAAACTTAAAAGTGGCGTTTCCATCCTAATTATGCTTTCACATGAAAGTTTGACTCGGGTAGATTAACAAAAAGAGCCTAGGTTCAATTTTGGCGAGAGTTACCCTTTAAGGGATAAAATTATTGACTACCAGGGGACTTTTAATATGTTATCCAATTCATCTGGGGTGTCTTGCCTTGAGGCCCGAAATATGTGAATTATCCGTTTAAGAACCTCAGGGCTCATGGTAAATCTGTTCTGACATGTTTATATACATTATCTAGAGAGATATTAAATGAGATTTTCATTTACGGCAGCTGACTTGTGCTCTTCAAACAGTTCAACACATCCTCATACCTGCAGAAAAGCCTTTGGGATGCATGATCTTGTTTTCTCCACCGTCCTGCTGACGACCTGAAAGAAGAACCCAAAGACGTTGGCCTGTTTCTGTGAACACCATGAGGAGATTCTCCAGCAGATGTTTGTTCGTTTACCCTCTCGGATCTGCTCCCCGTCGTCGAACACGGCGAGCGCTCCCTTCTCGTAGGCGCTGATGTCGCTGTAGTTGTAGGGGTTGTACTCGCGTGTCCACGGGCCGCTGAACGATCGAGGGGACGGTGTGTTTAATAATGACGTCTTGTTGTCCAGCGCCGTCCGGCCTCCCTCCAGACGAGGATCCACACCAGACGACGCCACACCGGTCTGAATGAGAAACATGGTTATTTCACTTCAACCCGTTGAGTGATTATAACATCTAAACTTTTTTTTTTATTGCTAAAGTCCGCCTGTAGTCAACAACTGTATCTCTTAAACTCATCTTTGATCACCAAAATGACATATTTAAACGTTTTTCTTCAAAAATAATTCTTCATGCCTTAAAATAGCTTGAATGTAACTCGACACCCTTGCCTCATTTAGTATACGCGGTTCTATGAATATGCAAATGAGCCCCGCCTCCACTCACTCACTCAGCTCAGAGATCCACTCGTTGACGATCACACGTTGATCTGATTGGTTACAAGGTAGCTTTAAGGAGAAAATACTCTGCAATGGTGTTGACTTATGAATTTACTTTAGTTTGTCTTGAAGCATACTACATTAGGGCTGTGCGATATATATGGTCTGCGATAATATCGTAATTGTTGTTTTAACGATGTGCAATTTGACATTATCGACATTATCGCCTATCCCTCACACACACACAGAGAGTGCATGCATACAGTATTCTACGTGATGTAGTCTTGTAGATTAGACCGGTGCGCATTTAGAGTGATTTAGTCTTTATGATCATTTAGTAATAAATATCACAAGAGTGCAGTTTTTCTCCAAATATCAGCATGATAACAAATGTGATATTGATTTTATACAAGTTTAATAAACAAGAAGTTAATATTTAGTGACTTACATTTTAGACACCATATTGCCTGTTTCTGCTCTATGTCGCCAATGAAAATAGTTCAAACAAAGCCACACACGGCGGTGATTCCTTACTGAGTGAATCAGCTTTTTGAACGAATCAGTTGACTAGGATAGATTAAGAGAGTCAAATGCTTCTTTCCTTGAATGAATCAGCCGTTTGAATGAATCAGTTGAATCTTAACGATTCGCTTATTAACAGTGACTTGCTGCCACCTACTGGTGATTTCAATTTCACATTTAAAGCATATTTTAAATATCAATATTCAATATTGCAAAGATTAATTTTGGAGATATTGATTTCATTTGATTGGTAACAGCCCTATTGTGTCTTATTTTTATAACTGAATTTGATCAAATTTATGAAACTGACACAAAAGATGATGCATGCATATAATTAGCTTTAAAAAATGGCTTTATAAAGGTAAAAATGCCCATATTAGGTAAAAATCAATTGGAAAAAATAATTTCTGTCAATGCTGTGAACTGACCACCACACAGAGTATGATGAAGAATATCAAAAACTTTAGGAGTCGGCTTTCCACGACAGTCCTAAAACTGCTAAAGTACCAACACAATAAAAACACTCATCTGATAATCGTTATCGAGAAAATCCCAGAAAATATTGAGAAATAATTGTTTGTCAATATCGCACATAGACACATAAACAACATTAAAAGCTGGATTTTCACCACAGGGGGACTGCACATTTGATGTAGTCAGAGGTGTAAAAAGTACTCAAAAATGTTACTCAAGTGAAAGTACAAGTACTGAGGGAAAATTTTACTCAATTAAAAGTAAAAGTATCTGGCCAGAATCGTACTCGAGTAAAAGTAAAAAAGTACCACATTAAAATTGTACTTGAGTATTAAAGAAGTAAAAGTAACAGCAATAATGTAAACTAGAGATTCTTGTTTAAGCTTTTAATCTCTAAAATCATGAAGTGAATGAACCACATACAAGGTTTTATCCTGCTTTAGAACTGTTTGTATTTAATTGTATTTATTTATCAAACTATAAGACTACTATCTAATGCCAGTATGCAACATTTTTTAAACAATCCACTAAACATGCTTTTACCACTAAAAGAAAAGAATTCGCTAAGGTACGGCCACGGGTGCTCTTGATCCTGTGGCTGATTTTGGACTGTGTTCGCAGCTGAATCACGTTCTTCCTCCATTTTCTTCCACTGATTGACCATAGACAGTATAAGAAATGGACACAGCGACCCCATAGATTTCAACAGAGAAAAGTGAAGCAAATTAGAAGCACTCACTTCCTGATGGCTGAGCGTACTGCGCAGACTCAAACTGAGCTTGATGGCGTAGATGTGACGTGAGCAACCTGTCTGACCGTTGTAAGTCTTCTAGTAGCTGTGCCAAGAGAAATCTAACTTGCAGAAAACAGAGAGTGTGAGTAGGAGCTGTCCATGAGCTAGGAGCAGGAGCAACTTTATGACTCTCTATGGGCTTCTCCCTTGACTTTATGCCTCCACGTCCCCCCAATTGACTGTGAGCTTCTCCTCCTGTCTATACGGTAATTTCCAGAGAGTCGCGTGGTTATGATGCAATTGTTAGCCTTTTTTACAAAAACTGCTTCTAAGGGGCCATAATGTAAGATACAAGGTAATGGAGCCTTTTATACATTTTCGTGTTTCTTTAGAAATAAATAATGGACAAATGGAGTCTTTAAACGTCTCAGATGTAAAGTTATTCGCTGTCAAAGTGATGCCAAAATGAATGGGAGTCAATGGAATGCTAACAGCAGGTGATGGCTCGTTAGCCAATGGCGGCCCCCGGGGGTGGTACGCTTTTAGGCTGCTGGATTGACCCATAGACAGTATATAAACTGGACACAGCAACCCCATTGGATTCAACGGAGACAAGTAAAGTCAATTAGAAGCACTCACTTCCTGGGGGTCGAGCGTACTGCGCAGACTCAAACTGAGCTTGACGACGTAGATGTGACGTGAGCAACCCGTCTGTCTTCTAGTAGCTGTGCCGAGAGAAATCTGAATCATTCCCTTCCGAAACTTGCAGAGACGGAGAGTGTGAGTAGGAGCTGTCCATGAGCTAGGAGCAGGAGCAACTTTTGCTAAGTATTCTGATTAATTATTTTGTCATTTTGCCTCCACGTCCCCCCGATTGCCCGCAAGCTTCTCCTCCTGTCCATACGGTAATCTCTCTACTGTGCGACAGAGAGTCGCGTGGTTATGACGCAATCGTTAGCCTATTTTTACAAAAACTGCTTCTACGGGGCCATAACGTAAGATACAAGGTAATGGAGCCTTTTATACATTTTCTTGTTTCTTTAGAAATAAATAGTGGACAAATGGAGTCTTTAAACGCCTCAGATGTAAAGTTATTCGCTGTCAAAGTGACGCCAAAATGAATGGGAGTCAATGGGATGCTAACAGCAGGTGATGGTCCGCTAATCAATGGTGGCGTCCGGGGAGGCTTCAATAAAATATGAAACAGTGCCCCCCTGGATTGACCCCCTGTGATTGACTGTTATAATTTCTCTCATTTCCAGGTCAAGGTGCTGTGCGTTGTGGTAATAGATGCGACATGATGTCACTTCCAAATGACCAATGAACATGTCTGACCAATTTGGTGAAATGTGAAACCGAATCTCATTGGCAGAATAAATGACATTTAAATTAAACAGCATCAGCACAATTCAATTGGTTTGGTAATAGCAAGGGAAAATAGAATGAAGTGATCTCCAAAAAATAAGTACTTTTTGACTATAAATAGAATTGTAAGGAGTAAAAAGTACTTTTTTTTCTTAAAAAATGTAATTAAGTAAAAGTAAAAGTACTGATTTTTAATTGTACTCAAGTAAAGTAAAAATCCCCAAAAATAATACTTAAGTACAGTAATCAAGTAAAATTACTCAAGTATTTTACACCTCTGGATGTAGTTGCTTTTTCAAAATGGTCACATTGATTATGTATTGAGAGTTGCTGAAACTAATTATAAACAATGAAGCGATTGCTGGTTGCGGGGTAGAAGCTGCTAACATGAACACTTTTACAGCTTCAGGCAAAACTAAATTAACTTCCGTCACAGCGGAGCAACAGATTGGAGACAATCTCAAGAACAGTCCAGCGTTGGTGCTTGCAACGCCAAGGTCATGAGTTCGATTCTCCGGGAAAGCAAGAACTGAGAAGAATGTAAATGTGGACCTTGAAATGCAATGCAAGTTGTTTTGGATAAAAGCGTCTGCCAAATGCATAAATGTAAATGTAAATCTTGTAGGCGGTCGTACTCACCGGATCTTCCCTCTTGCCATCACGTTTGATTGGCTCGAGGATTTCTTCCTGACTGCGGAAACTGAAGCTCTGGATGGCTTCGGTTACGCCTCTCAACGAGCTGAAGATCTCCTCCGAGTTCATGTTCTCAGTGTCGTACTCCAGCATACTGTAAACACACAGAGAGGTGTGACTCCATACACACTGATTTCAGCACATGACACACACAGGACGGCACACAGACGAGATGAATGTGTTTTGTGCTCAGCTGCACAAATCTTAAATGTTTCATACGGACAGACTGACGCTTGACAAACTTCTGCATTCGCCACGAAGTCCCATGAAGCAAAGCGGCGGAAACAAAACAAATCGGGTGGATGAGAGACAGAGAGACGTCACACAAGTGATGAAAATGTGGGACAGATTCTCACTTCGCTCAAATTTAACTTAAGACAAGACACTACAGGTGAATAGTGTAAAAAATGTAACAGTACATTAAGACAATTGTTTTTCTTTTCTGAAATGTTGTTTAAATATGGAAATGAGGCAGCATCTAATCAGAAACCTGACCTGATTGGATGAAGCCAGGCTCAAAATCCATGTTTGATTTTGTTGACATATTAGAGTTAAAGGTTTTTACACTCTTTTTATTACTCCATAAATCAGAAAATACTGCCAACAGACAGAAAAACACACATTTTTACCATGTTTTAGGAATAAAGTGTTCTATAAATCAGAATACAGATACTGTAAAGTTTGGTGTGTGTACCTTAGTGGAAAATAAATTTACTAAAATGTATTTGAAATACATTTATTTTATGCTAAGTACACTACAAACACATTTACATATTTATGTGCTTAATATAAATACCCTGCAATTGTCCTTTTGGTATACTAAATTTGTAAAGTACATTGGAACAACTAATTTTGTACTTAATGCACTTTAGTTATCCAGAAATAGTGCTGAGGTTCAAGTTGAAGTATATATGAATGTGCTAAAGTGGAACTAATGCAAGGTACTCTTTAAATATCCTGTATTTAAAGACTAATAGTGACATTAAACACATTTTAGGCTTAATATTAAGAAATGTAATATTTCCAAATCAAGTTTAATTGTAATATGTATATCACTAAGTCTGAAGCGGTAGTCGGTAAATATGTTAATGGATTTGGAGTATACTTAGTATGAAATAAATGTATTTTAAATTTTTAATAAAATTCACTAGGGTAAAGCGGCTGAAGTGGAGATTTCTGACTTTAAAGACATGTATTGTGATTGAAATCTACAGATGAAAACTTACACATGTACACTTAAATGTGTATTTTGGATGTTTTCTTTCCACTAGTCTGAAAGAAGAATGGAAGCAAAATAGGCCAAAACCTCAAAATTGACCAGTGCATGAAAAAACAATGATTTTGCCTGAAGCGTCGCGCCTTAAAGGGTCCGTTCACCCAAAAATACTCAATACTCACCCTCATGTTGTTCCAACCCCGTAAGACTTTCGTTCATCTTCGGAACACAAATTAAGATATTTCTGATTAAATCTGAGAGCTGGATCACTCCTCCATAGGCTTCTATTGAAACTTGCCGGCCCAGAAAGTGAGTAAAGACAATGTTTAAAAAAGTCCAAGTGACTACAGTGACTCAACCTTAAGTTTATCAAGCGACGAGAATACTTTTTGTGCGCCTACGTTCCGACGTACAACCCAGAAGCGCTGCGCTGTTACACTACGTGAACTCGCTCTCAGGCCCACACAGAAGAGAATGAAGAGTTGAATAAAGTAATTCTTTTTGTTTGTTTTTGTGGACAAAAAGTATCCACCTTATTCCTGCGCCCCATGATGCTTTGCGCGAATTATGGGTGCAACTTCCGTTAAGCTGTAAACAATCAGTGAAACGCTCGCTCTATGAACGCAATACATTAAAAAAGTGTCACAATGAGAGGACATTAATCTACTCACCCTTCAACCATTGAATATTAAAAGGACATTTAAAAGTGTAAAAGCATCAACAAGGTTCTTTCAACAGACCAAATCACCCCAAAAGCACATAATATGTAGTAATATATATCTGTTTTATGTAGCTTATGTTGCCTTAATAAAAAATATTCATTAACTTCAGCATTACGTGATACTATTTCAAAGTGATTTCCGTCAGTTTGTCAGATTATAAATTGCATTTACCTGTGAAAACAAACCTGGAAAGAGACGTGAGAATTTGAGGAGAATAACGAGAGATTCTTCGCGCATTCCAGTGAATTATTAATGGAATATATCATAAATTAAATTCGGGAGAACAGGCCAGAAACGTGCAGTATATGTTGTCCTTTTTCATAATATCACAGCGGATTGCAAAGGGAAAAAAGAAAATAATCACGAGGAAAAGAAAAGAGCCCTTGCCGTAGATATTCTTGTTATAACATGTCACGTTAAAATACCAAGTATAACGTTATTCTCATGATGTCTGAACATAAATCATGAAGGAAAATTGACGGATCAGCTTTATTTGTAGGGCAACCATATGATTTGAAATGATTCGTTTCAGCCTTTTTGAATGGAAGTTCCCCAAACCGGAAGTGCCTCCCATAATTCAACACGCAGTGAGGTCGTCAGGAATAAGGTGGATTCTCGTCGCTTGATAAACTTCAGGTTGAGCCACTGTAGTCACTTGGACTATTTTAGCGATGTCTTTACTAACTCTTCTGGGATGGCAGATTTCGATTACCTAGAAGCCTATGGAGGAGTGAGAAAGCTCTCAGATTTACTCAAAAATATCTTAATTTGTGTTCCGAAGATGAACAAAAGTCTTACGGGGTTGAACAACACGAGGGAGAGTAATTACTGACAGAATTATCATTTTTGGGTGAACAAACCCTTTAAAAAAGGAACATTCTGGGTTCAAATAAACCCGAAACAATCCTTTAAATGTCATGCATTGAGTTTGATTTATTAGACTACCAATCCAATGAAAAGATGGACAAGTATGTAGGAGAACCGATGTCCTGACGCCCGGGCCGGGGTGTGTTACCTGGGCGAATACGCCCTCCGATGAGCCCGGAGAGGGGGGGTGGTGGGGCCGGGGTGGGGGGGAGGGAGAGGAGAAGAAGCCTTTGAGCTCCAGCCCCATAAACGGCTGGGCCGAGAGGAAGAGGAGGATGAAGAGAGAGCAGGGAGGATAGAGACAAAGAGGAAAGATAGCGTGAAAGACGAGACCGTGTTCTGAGCAAACATGACTAGGGTTGGGAATCGAAAACTTATGGTCAGGAATCGGATACTTGTTACAAAATTAATAATTAATCGATTCCTTTGTGAGCATTTCAATATGACTTTAAACCATTCAAGCGTGGAAGAAATTCCAACAATAAATGTGAAATTTGAGTCTTTAAGAGTCATTGAATCATTCACTCAAACCGATTTAAAAACATGTGTTTTTAATGAATTAAATATTTTTTACATAGACAATTAACATTTTGTCAGAACCTTTAGTAAATTACATGTATTTTAATTTTTTTTGTTGTCTATGCAGAATCGTGCATTTTTAAACAATAAAATCTTGATTCTCAATTTATCCAGAATCACGCAGCTCTAGTTGGCTAAGAATATTAAGTCGTCACATTTATCTCTATAGCGCTTTATACAATACAGATTGTTTCAAAGCAACTTCACATCAATATTGTCAAATTAATCAATTATGAAACAAATAAAATTTTAGCTATAAAGCAGTTCTACAGAAGACAATAGTGTCATTATACAGCTAAATTCAGTTCAGTGTTGATTCAATTCAGTTCAATAATAGTGCCAGTGTTCCCAGTGTCAGTGCGGTTATGTAAATTGTCTATTATTTTCTTAATATTAAATATATATATATATTTTTTGTAAATTACTAAGGTAAATTGTTATTCAAATGAATGTTTTTATATATTTAAATAAACATTTAAGGTGATTTATTTAATAAAATTGTATAAAATAAAAAAAGTAATATTAAGAATATAATAGACTGCAGTGCAACAACTCTGCAGCGTTTTTCTTCTGGCTCAGATTTCATGTAGTCCCGATGATGTCACACAACTTCACAGATGTATTATGTGTGTTATGTACCTGGGAGAGAGTCCTCCGTGCGAGCAGTTGGTGGGTGACGTGAGCGGGCTGGTGCGGGTCACGGGGTGTCTGGGAGGACCGCGGGTCACGGGGCTGCTGGGAGATGCCTGAGACTTTAAAAAAGAAAATAATAATTCTGTATTATGCAGGCCAGACAAGTAATTTGGCAATGTCAATTTGTAGAGAAAGACTACGCGCCTGCGCACATACATATTCAAACGCTCAAACGCTCTATAGACTAAACACGTAATATGCATGTGCACGCCGTCAGCGTTTTCATATGGAAGTAAAATAATGACAAATGTTTCTGAAAGAAAAAAATATGCATTGCTTTGAGCCTGCTTGCATTTTAATGCATTGTATTTTTAGGGCTTGTATTTTTATGGGCTGAAATTCAACATGGTTGTATATTTAAGCTGTGAATATTTCAATACAAAACATTTCACACACGTTTTCATTATTAAAAAATTCAATCATCCATATTCACCTTTCAGATTTCACTTCCAAAATATACATTCTGTTTAAAAATAAAGGCAATCTTTGGTCCATTTTATTTCGCTTTACAAATTCAGTGGTTCAAATTCGACCATATTTTCACATATTCACGTTTTTGAAGTGTACGTACGCAGATGATAACATTTTCAAACATGTTTAAAGCTTGCATCTTGGAACCAGTTTCAAAGTTTGCGTTCTCGAGCCACTAAACATCGTTGTCGTGCAAATGAACGTCCAGAATGCATTAAAAGTTTTCTGTTTCCAGTTAGAACGGTGTCGTGTTAGCGGCCGCTAAGTTAATAACTAATGATCTTTGCAATGTAAGTGTATCAATCAAAACTAACTTTATCTGGACAATAACTTTATTCTAGAGCTGCTGTAAAGCCTAAACAATCTGTTACTGTAATCTCCTGTTATCACTGTAAAGCTGCTGTGAAACAGTCTATATTGTTAAAAGCGCTGTATAAATGAAGGAGACTTGACTTGACAAATAACACAGACATGTCAGTGATCGGCCCACTATATCATGAAGACTGAAGTACAGCGATGGAGAGTAAGAGCAGCGTGTGTGTGTGTGTGTGTGTGTGTGTGTGTGTGTGTGTACCACTGTGGTGGTGTTGCTGTTGTTCTTCAGGTGGTTGTGCAGGAGTTTAGTGGCTCCGTCCTGGAAGGTTTTAGGCAGAGCGCCTAACAGCATGGTGAACTCTGGGGTGTTCAGCTCAAACAGGGCGATCAACACCATCTGAGCAGCCTGAAAGCACACCAGCACTGTCATGAGGCAAACACTTAGATCATAATGCTGCAATTTTACAAGCTGAAACCGTTTTCATTCTAATCATAAGATGCCGAATATATGCACTGCAAAATGTTTTTTCTTCAGTATTTTTGTCCTGTTTTCCAGTACAAACACTCTTAAATCAAGACACTGTACAAGCAAAATGACGGGATATTACGTTTTGTTTTCTGAAATATCACTATTAAGTGAGGGGAAAAAAATCCCACATCATTAAATTCAGTTTTTATAAACTTTATACATAACCAGGCACATTTTAAAAGAAGTGTCAAGCGAGTGTTGTCTGTGATTTAGTTATTAGTGTTGCTGTATTACACAGAGTAGCTCCGCCCACTATCAGATCTCTTCCTGCTCCACACACATGCTTATTAAACATCAAATAATATGAGATTTTGTCACTTCACACTGTATTTTTTGCTTCAAACTCATCACATTGAGCCTGGCGAGGTGCATCTGTACAGGAATCTGCGGCGCTAAACATTTCAGTGATTTGCAATAAGATTTTTGAGTTTAATATGCATCCCATTAGAGAGGGGTTGACGTCATTTTTAATCTGAAGTGAATACATGAAGGCTGTGAGGGATGGAGTTCAGATCATAAGGTCATAGATCACATTTCATGTTTTTTT